>NC_056431.1:3996948-4091948 GCF_018296145.1 Oncorhynchus tshawytscha
TGGCCGTATGTGTACTGCCAGACTGCAGTAAAGACACACGTCTGTGGCCGTATGTGTACTGCCAGACTGCAGTAAAGACACACGTCTGTGGCCGTATGTGTACTGCCAGCCTGCAGTAAAGACCCACGTCTGTGGCGTTCCCCACTTTATCATCCAGTTGACCCCCAGTAAAACCAGTCACCCCAGTAACCCCACCAGAGATTAACTTGACCCTGACCTATATAGCCTTTGACCCCTGACCTTCATTCTCACAGGAAACTACTGAGAGCCACACACACATATACACACTGAACTCTGAACCCCATTACTTGATTCTAATTTTAGAGAATGCTACTGAGAGATGATTGTCTCGCTATGCCGAGAGAGAGAGAGAGACCTGTAAATATGTCTATTTGTTTCTGATAGCTGAGGTTTATCCCACTGTAGCAAAAGTAAACTCATTCACCCACACAGCACAAACACACACGCGCACACACACAAACAGCAGCAGTGACTCTTTAGCTCGTTGGGTTGCTGGCAGGCTGACCCAGCATGTGGGTTTGATTAGAGAAGAGGATGGCAGAGTTTTAACAACACAAGGAGCAAGAATAAAAGAGAGAGATGTGGGGGGTGAAGTTGAGCTGAAAGAAAGAGGGGGAGAGCCTACAGATAGAAGACAGACCGTCAGGAAGAAAGTATGAAAGGACTCCCTAGTGGCACAGCGGTCGAAGGCACTGTATCAGTGCTACAGGCATCACTACAGACACACTGGTTCGATTTCAGGCTGTATCACAACCGGACGTGATTGAAAGTGCCTTTGGGTGGCACTCAATTGGTCCAACGTCATCGGGGTTTGGTCGGTCTACACCGTCATTGTAAATAAGAATTTGTTCTTAACTGGCTTACCTAGTTAAATTTAAAAGTGAAAGAGAGAGAGGGACTCTGCTATTGAAAATGAAATGTCAACCTCACTGAACATAAGGTGACTGAACCACGGTGTGTGTAGAAATCTCACTCTGCCAAACATTTGTGTTGTGGATCAGTGATTTTTTTCTCTATCAATTAAAAAAGGTGAGAAAATGTTCTAAAAGTAAATCAAGGCCAGACCTGTGTGAAAGACTGTGTGTGTGTATGTTTGCGCACGTGTGTATGTTTGTGTGTGTGTTTCAGTGTACAGGATCTGTGGGTGTGTGTATGTTTGTGTGTGTGTTTCAGTGTACAGGATCTGTGGGTGTGTGTATGTTTGTGTGTGTGTTTCAGTGTACAGGATCTGTGGGTGTGTGTATGTTTGTGTGTGTGTTTCAGTGTACAGGATCTGTGGGTGTGTGTATGTTTGTGTGTGTGTTTCAGTGTACAGGATCTGTGGGTGTGTGTATGTTTGTGTGTGTTTCAGTGTACAGGATCTGTGAGTGTGTGTATGTTTGTGTGTGTTTCAGTGTACAGGATCTGTGGGTGTGTGTATGTTTGTGTGTGTTTCAGTGTACAGGATCTGTGGGTGTGTGTATGTTTGTGTGTGTTTCAGTGTACAGGATCTGTGGGTGTGTGTATGTGTGTGTGTGTTTCAGTGTACAGTATCTGTGGGGGTGTTTGTGTGTGTTTCAGTGTACAGGATCTGTGGGTGTGTGTGTATGTGTGTGTGTGTTTCAGTGTACAGGATCTGTGGGTGTGTGTATGTTTGTGTGTGTGTTTCAGTGTACAGGATCTGTGGGGGTGGGGGTGTTTGTGTGTGTTTCAGTGTACAGGATCTGTGGGTGTGTGTATGTTTGTGTGTATGTGTGTGTGTGTTTCAGTGTACAGGATCTGTGGGTGTGTGTATGTTTGTGTGTGTGTTTCAGTGTACAGGATCTGTGGGGGTGGGGGTGTTTGTGTGTGTTTCAGTGTACAGGATCTGTGGGTGTGTATGTGTGTGTGTGTTTCAGTGCACAGGATCTGTGTGTGTGTGTGTGTGTGTGTGTGTGTGTGTGTGTGTGTGTGTGTGTGGTGTGGGTGTGGTGTGTGTGTGTGTGTGTGTGTGTGTGTGTGTGTGTGTGTGTGTGTGTGTGTGTGTGTGTGTGTGTGTGTGTGTGTGTGTGTGTGTGTGTGTGTGTGTGTGTGTGTGTGGGTGTGGGTGTGTTTCAGTGTACAGGATCTGTGTGTGTATGTTTGTGTGTTGAAATGTGTCTCTGCTAAACATTTGTTTCTTGTTTATCCTCCTGGTTAGAATCTTACCTTACAGGAATTAGTCCGAGAATAATAGGGGATACTGGAGACAGATCTCTGGGACTTCCCAACCACACAAACACTTACCTCACAGACCATCACACACACACACAAACACACACACACACACACACACACACACACACACACACACACACACACACACACACACACACACACACACACACACACACAGATCCTGTACACTGAAACACACACACATACACACAAACATACACACACGCACAGCTGTATTATTATAATAACAATTATTATATATTTATTGTGTGTGTGTGTGTGTGTGTGTGTGTGTGTGTGTGTGAGAGAGAGAGAGAGAGGGAGACCCGAGCTCCAGATGAGTGGCCAGTTGTGTCCAGATGCCTGCATTACTCACACTCCTTTTATCCTTTCATTATCCCCCCCCCATCTAATTTCCTCCCCCGTCTCTTTGTGGTTCAAATTATCACCCTCATTTGTTATGAGCTAGTCTAGACAAAGGGAGAACAGGAGGAGGGCAGGGGGTGAGCAGGAGGGGGTAAGAGGGAGAGCTCGAGGGAGAGCAGGAGGAGGACAGGAGCGTGAGCTGAAGGGTGAGCAGGAGGGGGGGGTAGGATAGAGAGCAAGAGGGAGATCAGATGGGGAGTAGGAGGGAGATTAGGAGGGAGAGCAGGAGGGAGATCAGATGGGGAGTAGGAGGGAGATTAGGAGGGAGAGCAGGAGGGAGACCAGATGAGCGAGATTAGGAGGGAGATTAGGAGGGAGAGCAGGAGGGAGATCAGATGGGGGAGTAGGAGGGAGATTAGGAGGGAGAGCAGGAGGGAGTTCAGATGGGGGAGTAGGAGGGAGATTAGGAGGGAGAGCAGGAGGGAGATCAGATGGGGGAGTAGGAGGGAGAGCAGGAGGGAGATCAGATGGGGGAGTAGGAGGGAGATTAGGAGGGAGAGCAGGAGGGAGTTCAGATGGGGGAGTAGGAGGGAGATTAGGAGGGAGAGCAGGAGGGAGATTAGGAGGGAGAGCAGGAGGGAGATCAGATGGGGGAGTAGGAGGGAGATTAGGAGGGAGAGCAGGAGGGAGACCAGATGGGGGAGTAGGAGGGAGAGGTATTTGGGGGAGAGGAGGAGGGGTGAATTGTTCTCTTTATTTGCTAATCTACTTTATTTGCCAATCTACTTTATTTGCCAATCTGCTAATCTCCTGTCAGACAGTTCAGATAGAAGAAAGACAGCTCTGAAGTGCTCTCTGACAATGGCATTGTAAAATTGCATTGTACAAGTTACAGCTGAATTGCACTCGATTGCATTGTACTCAACAATGAGACAGTGAGAAGGAGGGGCGGATGAAGGGAGAAGAGGAGGAGGGGGATGAAGGGAGAAGAGGAGGGAGAATGAAGAGCGAAGAGAAGGAGATGTTATGAAGGGAGAAGAGGAGGAGGGGGATGAAGGGAGAAGAGGAGGAGGGGGATGAAGGGAGAAGAGGAGGAGGGGGAATGAAGGGAGAAGAGGAGGGAGAATGAAGAGCGAAGAGAAGGAGATGTGATGAAGGGAGAAGAGGAGGAGGGGGATGAAGGGAGAAGAGGAGGAGGGGGATGAAGGGAGAAGAGGAGGAGGGGGATGAAGGGAGAAGAGGAGGAGGGGGATAAAGGGAGAAGAGGAGGGAGAATGAAGGAAGAAAAGGAAGAAGGGGGGATGAAGGGAGAAGAGGAGGAGGAATGAAGGAAGAAAAGGAAGAGGGGGATGAAGGGAGAAGAGGAGGAGGGGGAATGAAGGAAGAAAAGGAAGAGGGGGATGAAGGGAGAAGAGGAGGAGGGGGATGAAGGAAGAAAAGGAAGAGGGGGATGAAGGGAGAAGAGGAGGAGGGGGATGAAGGAAGAAAAGGAAGAGGGGGATGAAGGGAGAAGAGGAGGAGGGGGAATGAAGGAAGAAAAGGAAGAGGGGGATGAAGGGAGAAGAGGAGGAGGGGGATGAAGGGAGAAGAGGAGGAGGGGGATGAAGGGAGAAGAGGAGGAGGGGGATGAAGGGAGAAGAGGAGGAGGGGGATGAAGGGAGAAGAGGAGGAGGAATGAAGGAAGAAAAGGAAGAGGGGGATGAAGGGAGAAGAGGAGGAGGAATGAAGGAAGAAAAGGAAGAGGGGGATGAAGGGAGAAGAGGAGGGGGAATGAAGGGAGAAGAGGAGGAGGGGGATGAAGGAAGAAAAGGAAGAGGGGGATGAAGGGAGAAGAGGAGGAGGGGGAATGAAGGAAGAAAAGGAAGAGGGGGATGAAGGGAGAAGAGGAGGAGGGGGATGAAGGGAGAAGAGGAGGAGGGGGATGAAGGGAGAAGAGGAGGAGGGGGATGAAGGGAGAAGAGGAGGAGGGGGATGAAGGGAGAAGAGGAGGAGGGGGATGAAGGGAGAAGAGGAGGAGGGGGATGAAGGGAGAAGTGGAAGAGGGGAATGAAGGAAGAAAAGGAAGAGGGGGATGAAGGGAGAAGAGGAGGAGGGGGATGAAGGGAGAAGAGGAGGAGGGGGATGAAGGGAAAAGAGGAGGAGGGGGATGAAGGGAGAAGAGGAGGAGGGGGATGAAGGGAGAAGAGGAGGAGGGGGATGAAGGGAGAAGAGGAGGAGGGGGATGAAGGGAGAAGAGGAGGAGGGGGATGAAGGGAAAAGAGGAGGAGGGGGATGAAGGGAAAAGAGGAGGAGGGGGATGAAGGGAGAAGAGGAGGAGGGGGATGAAGGGAGAAGTGGAAGAGGGGAATGAAGGAAGAAAAGGAAGAGGGGGATGAAGGGAGAAGAGGAGGAGGGGGATGAAGGGAGAAGAGGAGGAGGGGGATGAAGGGAAAAGAGGAGGAGGGGGATGAAGGGAGAAGAGGAGGAGGGGGATGAAGGGAGAAGTGGAAGAGGGGGATGAAGGGAGAAGAGGAGGAGGGGGATGAAGGGAGAAGTGGAAGAGGGGAATGAAGGAAGAAAAGGAAGAGGGGGATGAAGGGAGAAGAGGAGGAGGGGGATGAAGGGAGAAGAGGAGGAGGGGGATGAAGGGAAAAGAGGAGGAGGGGGATGAAGGGAGAAGAGGAGGAGGGGGATGAAGGGAGAAGAGGAGGAGGGGGATGAAGGGAGAAGAGGAGGAGGGGGATGAAGGGAGAAGAGGAGGAGGGGGATGAAGGGAGAAGAGGAGGAGGGGGATGAAGGGAAAAGAGGAGGAGGGGGATGAAGGGAAAAGAGGAGGAGGGGGATGAAGGGAGAAGAGGAGGAGGGGGATGAAGGGAGAAGAGGAGGGGGAATGAAGGAAGAAAAGGAAGAGGGGGATGAAGGGAGAAGAGGAGGAGGGGGATGAAGGGAGAAGAGGAGGAGGGGGATGAAGGGAAAAGAGGAGGGAGAATGAAGAGCAAAGAGAAGGAGATGTGATGAAGGGAGAAGAGGAGGAGGGGGATGAAGGGAGAAGAGGAGGAGGGGGATGAAGGGAGAAGAGGAGGGAGAATGAAGAGCGAAGAGAAGGAGATGTGATGAAGGGAGAAGAGGAGGAGGGGGATGAGGGGAGAAGAGGAGGAGGGGAGATGAAGGGAGAAGAGGATGGAGATGGGATGAAGGGAGAAGTGGAGGAGGGGATGAAGGGAGAAGAGGAGGAGGGGGATGAAGGGAGAAGAGGATGGAGAATGAAGAGAGAAGAGGAGGAGAGGGGATGAAGGGAGAATAGGAGGAGATGGGATGAAGGGAGAAAAGAAAGAGGGGGATGAAGGGAGAAGAGGAGGAGGGGGATGAAGGGAGAAGAGGAGGAGATGGGATGAAGGGAGAAGAGGAGGAGGGGGTGAAGGGAGAAGAGGAGGGGGGTTAAGGGAGAAGAGAAGGAGGGGGATGAAGGGAGAAGAGGAGGAGGGGGATGAAGGGAGAAGATGAGGAGATGGGATGAAGGGAGAAGAGGAGGGGGTGGGGTGAAGGGAGAAGAGGAGAGGGGGGTTAAGGGAGAAGAGGAGGGGGATGAAGGGAGAAGAGGAGGAGGGGGATGAGGGGAGAAGAGGAGGAGAGGAGATGAAGGGAGAACAGGATGGAGAATGAAGAGAGAAGAGGAGGAGATGGGATGAAGGGAGAAAAGAAAGAGGGGGATGAAGGGAGAAGAGGAGGAGGGGATGAAGGGAGAAGAGGAGAGGGGGGTTAAGGGAGAAGAGGAGGGGGATGAAGGGAGAAGAGAAAGAGGGGGATGAAGGGAGAAGAGGAGGAGGGGATGAAGGGAGAAGAGAGGAGGAGGGGGATGAAGGGAGAAGAGGAGGAGATGGGATGAAGGGAGAAGAGGAGGAGGGGGTGAAGGGAGAAGAGGAGGGGGTTAAGGGAGAAGAGAAGGAGGGGGATAAAGGGAGAAGAGGAGGAGGGGGATGAAGGGAGAAGATGAGGAGATGGGATGAAGGGAGAAGAGGAGGAGGGGGTTAAGGGAGAAGAGGAGGGGGATGAAGGGAGAAGAGGAGGGGGATGAAGAGAGGAGAGTAGGCTGGGGGATGAAGGGAGAAGAGGAGGAGGGGGATGAAGGGAGAGGAGGAGGAGATGGGATGAAGGGAGAAGATGAGGAGGGCGGATGAAGGGAGAGGAGGGAGGATGAAGTGAGAGGAGGAGGGGGATAAAGGGAGAGGAGGAGGGGGGATAAAGGGAGAGGAGGAGGAGCGGGATAAAGGGAGAAGAGAAGGAGCAGGGATGAAGGTAGAAGAGGAGGAGGGAGGATGAGACACTGGAAAGAAAGACAAGAACAGAATGAACAAGATGGAAGGGGGGAGAGGTAGAGTGAGCCACAGAGGAAAACTGAGAAGAAAAACAAACAGTGTTTCCCATGCTCTCACCTCCTTTACATGCTGCAGTTTTCATTACTTTGATTGTTTTCTTTATCTTGAAAAAGGTTCAATAAAAGTGCAGGCCAGTTTTTCTCCCCTCAGCCTCCACCCTCCTCCATCCCTCAGCCTCCACCCTCCTCCATCCCTCAACCTCCACCCTCCTCCATCCCTCAGCCTCCACCCTCCTCCATCCCTCAGCCTCCACCCTCCTCTATCCCTCAACCTCCTCCATCCTCCACCCCTCAACCTCCACCCTCCTCCATCCCTCAGCCTCCACCCTCCTCCATCCCTCAACCTCCTCCCTCCTCCATCCCTCAACCTCCTCCCTCCTCCACCCCTCAACCTCCACCCTCCTCCATCCCTCAACCTCCACCCTCCTCCACCCCTCAGCCTCCACCCTCCTCCATCCCTCACCTTCCACCCTCCTCCATCCCTCAGCCTCCACCCTCCTCCATCACTCAACCTCCACCCTCCTCCATCCCTCAGCCTCCACCCTCCTCCTCTCTCTGCACCCCTCCACACTCCTCCTCTGCCTGCACCCCTCCACCCTCCTCCTCTGCCTGCACCCCTCCACCCTCCCTCAACCTCCACCCTCTTCCTCTGCCTGCACCCCTCCACCCTCCTCCTCTGCCTTACACCCCTCCTCCCTCCTCCTCTGCCTGCACCCTTCCACCCTTCTCCTCTGCCTACACCCTCCTCCTCTCCCTCCATCCCTCCACTGTCCTCCTCTCCCTGCACCCCTCCACCCTCCTCCTCTCCCTGCAACCCTCCACCCTCCTCTTCCTGTACCCCTCCACCATCCTCTTCTCCCTCCATCCCTCCACCTCTCCACCATCCTCTTCTCCCTGCACCCCTCCATCCCTCCACCCTCCTCTGTTTCCTCCATCTCTCAACTCCTCCATTACATCTCACTCTGCACTCATTATTTTATTCTTCTCATAGCCTTTCCTCTTTTCTCTCAGTGAACGATTGTTTCCTGCTTTTGCTTTTTTCTTCTTTTGTGTATGTGCCCCGCACTCTTGTGTGTGTGTGTGTGTGTGTGTGTGTGTGTGTGTGTGTGTGTGTGTGTGTGTGTGTGTGTGTGTGTGTGTATGCATGTGTGCGTGTGTGTGTGTGTGTATGCATGTGTGCGTGTGTGTGTGTGTGTATGCATGTGTGTGTGTGTGTGTGTGTGTGTGTATGCATGTGTGTGTGTGTGTGTGTGTGTGTATGTGTGTGTGTGTGTGTGTGTGTGTATGCATGTGTGCGTGTGTGTGTGTGTGTATGCATGTGTGTGTGTGTGTGTGTGTGTGTATGCATGTGTGTGTGTGTGTGTGTGTGTGTATGCATGTGTGCGTGTGTGTGTGTGTATGCATGTGTGTGTGTGTGTGTGTGTGTGTATGCATGTGTGTGTGTGTGTGTGTGTGTGTATGTGTGTGTGTGTGTGTGTGTGTGTATGCATGTGTGTGTGTGTTTTGCCCTCTGATGTCACGATTGTGTTATGACCAGTGCTCAACAGTCAACCTCTGACCATTGCAAGTCCTCATGGGAGTTCTGACTGTACTAGATTCGGACCCTATAATGACTGTTTTGTTTCACCTCACTGTGACTCGGAATAGATATAGACTGTGACAGTACGCAAATAACCAGTTTTGTGTGTGTGTGTGTGTGTGTGACACCATAAGTCTCTCTGCAGGTTGTTTTCACAGATATCACCGACACCAGATATCTGCATGTTACTATTCAGTGCACAGATTCATGACAATCCCACGACATTGCATTTATCATCAGTGGACTACTTGGTGAGATGCTCTCTCGGTGAACTAAGACTGACGGTACGTTGGTCCTGTGATTTGTCCATGACCGGGTGAGTTACCCTGGAGCCAACAAAGAAAGGATGGAAACGGACAAAGGGTCATGGAAAAAGTGAAAGAAAGCTGATTTCTTGAACAGAAAGGAAACATTCCTCTTCCATTGAAGACAATGGAGTCACATGAAGGAGAGAGAGAGAGAGAAGAATATAGGTGCATGGAGGGGTAAAAGAGAGAGAGAGAAGAATAGAGGTGAATGGAGGGGTAAAAGAGAGAGGGCAAAAAGGAGGGATGTAGAATAGAGAGCAATGAAAGTGTGAAAAGTTATGTGCCTTGCTTCATGAAAGATTCAAGTGTCGGTGCATGAATAACAACTGGAGCCCTCACACCACCTACTGGTAACAGCATGGTAGTGTAGTGTCCCATGTGTCCCAATGGCTGGAGGTAGCCTTAGAAGCCCATGTTACTCAGCTTTGGAAGGATGGCCCGCCCCACTAAGCTGGGCTGGAGGTAGCCTTAGAAGCCCATGTTTCTCACCTTTGGAAGGATGGCCCGCCCCACTAAGCTGGGCTGGAGGTAGCCTTAGAAGCCCATGTTACTCAGCTTTGGAAGGATGGCCCGCCCCACTAAGCTGGGTTGGAGGTAGCCTTAGAAGCCCATGTTTCTCACCTTTGGAAGGATGGCCCGCCCACTAAGCTGGGTTGGAGGTAGCCTTAGAAGCCCATGTTACTCACCTTTGGAAGGATGGCCCGCCCCACTAAGCTGGGTTGGAGGTAGCCTTAGAAGCCCATGTTACTCACCTTTGGAAGGATGGCCCGTCCCACTAAGCTGGGCTGGAGGTAGCCTTAGAAGCCCATGTTACTCAGCTCTGGAAGGATGGCCCGCCTCACTAAGCTGGGTTGGAGGTAATGTTATGAAAGCTTGTTATTGTGTGTTTTTTTCCTGCTCCATTCTTACACAACTGGAGCACCTAAGCATTTCGCTGCACCTTTTATACCTGCTGTAAACTGTGTAAGTGATGAATAAATTATATTTTTTATTTGATCTTGCAGCAGAGGGCTACTCAGAGAGCTACTCAGAGGGCTACTCAGAGGGCTACTGCAATTCTACTCATTTTGCCATTGGGCAGAGCAACTTTTGTTTCTTCTTCTTCAGTTTTACAGCTAATTTCCTGCAATGCTACCCATTTGCCATTGGTTGGAGATACATTTTTGCAGTTTTAAAGCTCATTTCCTGCAATTCTACACATTTTGTAATGACTTATGTTAATATAATATTTGAGTGCAAATGACGAACAAAATCCATGAGGGGCACCTGGAGGTAAGAGCCCCGGGCACGTGTCCTGCATGCCCGTTGGTATTCAGCCAATGTTTAGATAGATGACTAGGATAACTACCAATCCCCAAAAATGTGTTGACATTGCTAATTGAATGACTAACCAGGTTTACATCCAAACTTTTCATAGGAGTAAAGTACATGTCCGATAAAAGAAATCACTACAGGCCTAATGGAAACATTACATTTGTCAGTAAACTTTCCAAATGTCCACACAACAATATAAACTAGACAATGTGGGATCTTTTTGAGTTGTCAAAATTATGCGAGAAACGGTGGTGGAAACGACTTTATGCACAAATATCATATCACATCATATCGAAGTAAACTTGGAGTCACCTGGTGATGGTGTGTGGTCCGCCCACTACGACTCGGGAAATGTAGTTAATTAGGCTACAGATGAAATAAATGACGATGAACATCGCGGGGATGTGAAAGTGCACGCAATGAGCTTGATGCTCCTTTCCATTAAATATCGAAGGTCTAATTCTGGTGACATGATTGGCTGCCATTTGACAAATAAAAATAATCTTGCTCTTTTGTAATGATCTCATCATGTAGGCTATACTCGCACTGGATCTGCAAGCTGTTCGATAGAGCGCTCGTGCAAAGACCTGACCGAGATTTGCTATATAACGCAAACATTTTTGTTACAAAACCGTCAGTATTGAAAATGCGATGGAAACCCATAAAAAAAATACAGTACCAGTCAAAAGTTTGGACACACCTACTCATTCCAGGATTTTTCTTTATTTTATATTTTATTATTTTCTACATTGTAGAATAGAGGTGAAGACATCAACACTATGAAATAACACATATGGAATCATGTAGTAACCAAAAAAGTGTTAAACAAATCAAACTATATTTTATATTTGAGTTTCTTCAAATAGCCACCCTTTCCTTGATGACAGCTTTGCACACTCTTGGCATTCTCTCAACCAGCTTCATGAGGTAGTCATCTGGAATGTATTTAAATAAACAGGTGTACCTTCTTAAAACCTGTTAAAGATAGGGCTGACTACTGCCCCCTTTGGAGGAATTGCGTGCCCATAGTAAACAGAAAAAAAATCTGTCAAAAATTGCTAATATATGCATATAATAATTATTATTGAATAGAAAACACTCTAAAGCTTCTAAAACCGTTCAAATTATGTCTCTATGTAAAGCAGAACTCTCAGGGCAGCCATTCTCCCAAACTCTCTCTTGGCAACAGAAAAGTTGGGACAACTTTGACGTCATCGCCCCCACCCTTCCCAACCAGCTACAGATCTGGGAACAGTTTCTATCTCTTCAGCGCGATGTCCCCTTTCAGTGGGGCCTGCCATTGTGAGAATCGCGCGCTCCCTCGAGTTTTGGCGGGCTGAAACCTCCGGGTCACGCGAAAATACATGCACTTTCATGCGCACGTCGGGTCCGGAGCTCTCTTTGTTCCAAGATTCACCAAACGATGTAGGTTTGTCTGTTCACGCTAAGGATTGTTTTGTATGTTTAAAACATGCTAAAGCTCGATTCTGCACTTAGTTTGACCAGTTTAGTCGACATATAATATGTAATTTTGAAGTTTTGATGCGCATCCACTAGAATTTTGCCTGCATTTCGACCGGAATTTGTCTTGTTTGATAACCTAAAGACACAGACTTGAAAACCAAACGCAGTTTTTGGTAAGTATAACTCCTTCCACGTCTTCTGATCGAAGAACATCAAAGGTAAGGGAATATTTATGTGTTAATTATGGGTTTCTGTGGACTCCGAGATAGAGGAGACATAATGCTAATTTCTGAGCGCCGTCTCATATTATAGCCTAGTGAACGAATTCTGTAACGTTAAAAATAAATGTAACACAGCGGTTGCATTAAGAAGAAGTGTATCTTTCTAACTATATGTAGAACATGTATATTTAGTCAAAGTTTATGATGTGTATTGCTTGTTATCTGACGTTAGCTCCGGCAGATATCATCATTTCTCCGGACATTTGAGTAGCATTTTTTGAACATGGCGTCATTGTAAACAGAGATTTATGGATATAAATTGCATATTATTGAAAAAAACATAAATGTACTGTGTAACATGTCCTATTACTGTCATCTGATGAAGATTTTCAAAAGGTTAGTGAATATTTTTCTTTTAATCCTGCGGTTGTTGATTGCATATTTTGTTCAACGTGGCTAATTCAAATTAGCTGTGTCTTTGGTGGTGGTTTGACATAAATATGTGCTATGTTTTCGCCGTAAAACATTTTAGAAATCTGACTTGCTGGCTAGATGAACAAGGTGTTTATCTTTCATTTGAGCTATTGGACTTGTTAATGTGTGGAGGTTAAATATTTCTAAGAATATTTTTGCGTTCCATGCGCCACGTCCCAGTTAACGTCGGAAGGGATGGTTCCCAAATGGGAACCCGAATCCGTAACAGGCTCAAAGTTAATTTGTGTAATTTCTTTCCTTCTAAATGCATTTGAGCCAATCAGTTTTGTTGTGAGGGGTGGTATACAGAAGATAGCCCTAATTGGTAAAATACCAAGTCCATTTAAAAAAAGTTACCTTTACTTAACTAGGCAAGTCAGTTAACCACTCTAGGGTACGTGGGATGGTAGCGTCCCACCTCGTCAACTGCCAGTGAAACTGCAGGGCGCCAAATTCAAAACAACAGAAATCCCATCATTAAAATTAATCAAATATACATGTATTTAACACCATTTTAAAGATACACTTGTTGTAAATCCAGCCATAGTGTCCAATTTCAAAAAGGCTTTAACAACAAAAGCAAACCAAACGATTATGTTAGGTCAGAGCCAAGTCACAGAAAAACACAGCCATTTTTCCAGCTAAAGAGAAGAGTCACAAAAAGCAGAAATATAGATCAAATGAATCACTAACCTTTGATGATCTTCATCAGATGACACTCATAGGACTTCATGTTACACAATACATGTATGTTTTGTTCGGTAAAGTTCATATTTATATCCAAAAATCTGAGTTTACATTTGCGCCTTATGTTCAGTAGTTCCAAAACATCCGGTGATTTTGCAGAGAACCACATCAATTTACAGAAATACTCATAATAAACATTGCTAAAAGATACAACTGCTATGCATGGAATTTTAGATCCACTTCTCCTTAATGCAACCGTTGTGTCAGATTTCAAAAACACTTTACGGAAAAAGCACACCATGCAATAATCTGAGTACGGCGCTCAGAGACCAAAACAACCCAAACAGATATCTGCCATGTTGTGTAGTCAACAGAAGTCAGAAATAGCATTATAAATATTCACTCACCTTTGATGATTTTCATCACAATGCCCTCCCAGGAATCCCAGTTCCACAATAAATGTTTGTTTTGTTCAATAATGTCCATAATTTATGTCCAAATACCTCCTTTTTGTTATCCCGTTCAGCCCAGTAAAATTCATGATGCACGAGCAGATGAAAAGTAAAAAAGTTCCATTACAGTCCGTAGAAACATGTCAAACGATGTATAGAATCAATCTTTAGGATGTTTTTAACATACATCTTCAATAATGTTCCAACTGGAGAATTCCTTTGTCTGTAGAAATGCAATGGAACAGAGCTCGCTCTCATGTGAATGCGCAAGACTGAGCTCGTGGCTCTCTGGCAGACCACTGACTCATTCCCCTGTCATTCGACCCCACTTCACAGTAGAAGCCTCAAACAAGGTTCTAAAGACTGTTGACATCTAGTGGAAGCTGTAGGAAGTGCAATATGACCCCATAGACACTGTGTATTCGATAGGCCAAGAGTTCTAAAACTACAAACCTCAGATTTCCCACTTCCTGGTTGGATTTTTTTTCAGGTTTTTGCCTGCCATATGAGTTCTGTTATACTCACAGACATCATTCAAACAGTTTTAGAAACTGAGTGTTTTCAATCCAAATCTACTAATAATATGCATATTCTTTTATGGCTGAGTAGCAGGCAGTTTAATTTGGGCACGCTTTTCATCCAAAATTTCCAATTTTGCCCCCTACCCAAGAGAAGTTAAGAACAAATTCTTATTTACAATGACATCATACCAGGCAACAGTGGGTTAACTGCCTTGTTCAGGGGCAGAACGACAGATCTTTTACCTTGTCAGCTCAGGGATTTGATCCAGCAACCTTTCGGTTACTGGCCCAACAAGGCTACCTGCCATCCCATTTTATGGCAAGAACAGCTCAAATAAGGAAAGAGAAACGGCAGTCCATCATTACTTTAACCTCTTAAGTCGACCCGAGACGCAATCGTCCCATCTAGCCATCAGCAAATGCAAATGCGCTACGCCAAATGCTAATAGCACTCGTTAAAACTCAAACGTTCATTAAAACACACATGCAGGGTACTGAATTAAAGCTACACTTGATGTGAATCTAGCCAACAAGTCAGATTATTAAAATGCTTTTCGGCGAAAGCATGAGAAGCTATTATCTGATAGCATGCAACACCCCGTAATACCTGAATGCGACGTAAACAAAAGAATTAGCGTAGCCGGCGCTACACAAATAGCAGAAATAAAATATAAAACTTTCATTACCTTTGACGAGCTTCTTTGTTGGCACTCCTATATGTCCCATAAACATCACTATTGGGTCTTTTTTTCGATTAAATTGGTCCATATATACCCAAAATATCCATCTATGGAAACAGAAAAACTTGTCCAAACTTTTGACTGGTAGTGTATATTCGGTACATGGGAATTTATATGGAAAATGTATGTTTCTGTGCACTGCATCATCACGCACAGGGTTTTATCTGCAACAAGTCAATTTGATGGAAACACATCTCTGATGGGAAAACGTGCAGATTGTTTTTAGGTTGATGTTAGAATATTCACATGAAAATATGTCACCAATTGGATGGAAACCTGCTGTCAGTGACTGACGTCAGAGAAAAAATAATAAGGAAAAACTGCTGATGCACAACCAAATGTCGAAATTGTACCTGATTAATTCTACTAGTCTTACTCTCAATATTAAGTTGAGACCGTTTTGTGTTGCTACCATGTTGCTACCATGTTGTGCTGCTGCCATGTTGTGTTGCTACCATGCTGTGTTTTCATGTGTTGCGTCCATGCTATTTTGTCGTCTTAGGTCTCTCTTTATGTAGTGCTGTGTTGTCTCGCTTGTCGTGATGTGCGTTTTGTCCTATATTTTATTTGCAGAATAAATCAAAAATCCCAGCCCCCATTCCCTCAAGAGGCCTTTTGCGTTTTGGTAGGCCATCATTGTAAATAAGAATTTGTTCTTAAACTGACTTCCCTAGATAATTAAAGGAAAGAATAAAAAGGCATTAGTGACTGCTTATCCCTGGAACCAGCTGTGTATGTGAGTTTATGTTGCTTATCCCTGGAACCAGCTGTGTATGTGAGTTTATATCGCTTATCCCTAGAACCAGCTGTGTATGTGAGTTTATATCGCTTATCCCTAGAACCAGCTGTGTATGTGAGTTTATATCGCTTATCCCTGGAACCAGCTGTGTATGTGAGTTTATGTTGCTTATCCCTGGAACCAGCCGTGTATGTGAGTTTATGTCGCTTATCCCTAGAACCAGCTGTGTATGTGAGTTTATATCGCTTATGCCTAGAACCAGCTGTGTATGTGAGTTTATGTCGCTTATCCCTGGAACCAGCTGTGTATGTGAGTTTATGTTGCTTATCCCTGGAACCAGCTGTGTATGTGAGTTTATGTTGCTTATGCCTGGAACCAGCTGTGTATGTGAGTTTATGTTGCTTATCCCTGGAACCAGCTGTGTATGTGAGTTTATGTTGCTTATCCCTGGAACCAGCTGTGTATGTGAGTTTATGTTGCTTATGCCTGGAACCAGCTGTGTATGTGAGTTTATGTCGCTTATCCCTGGAACCAGCTGTGTATGTGAGTTTATGTTGCTTATCCCTGGAACCAGCTGTTATGTGAGTTTATGTTGCTTATGCCTGGAACCAGCTGTGTATGTGAGTTTATATTGCTTATGCCTGGAACCAGCTGTGTATGTGAGTTTATATCGCTTATGCCTAGAACCAGCTGTGTATGTGAGTTTATATCGCTTATGCCTAGAACCAGCTGTGTATGTGAGTTTATATCGCTTATCCCTGGAACCAGCTGTGTATGTGAGTTTATGTCGCTTATCCCTGGAACCAGCTGTGTATGTGAGTTTATATCGCTTATCCCTAGAACCAGCCGTGTATGTGAGTTTATATCGCTTATGCCTAGAACCAGCTGTGTATGTGAGTTTATGTCGCTTATCCCTGGAACCAGCTGTGTATGTGAGTTTATGTCGCTTATCCCTGGAACCAGTCGTGTATGTGAGTTCCCTGGAACCGGCCGTGTATGTGAGTTCAGTTACATAGTGTGCACGTCAGTGGAGGCTGGTGGGAGGAGCTATTGGAGGACGGGCTCATTGTAAAGGCTAGAATGGAATAAATGGAATAGAGTCAAATGTGTGGTTTCCATACATGAGATGTGTTTGATACCGTTCCATTTATTCCATTCCAGCCATCATACTGAGCCCACCCTCCTATAGCTCCTCCCACCAGCCTCCACTGGTGTACCTGCGTGTGTCTGTGTTTGTGTGTGCATGCAGAACAAGTTTCACCAGGAGAGCTCCACATATGGCCCTCTATTTCTAGACGTCCCTCACACAGTGCATGTGTGATAGAGAAGCTGGACCTGAGTGGCCTATAGAACAAGGAAAGGGGTCACAGTGGAGCCCTGAATAGCCCAATAGTTCAGAATTGTCTAAACCACAAACAAACTTCCTCTTTCACATTCTATTCCTGTTCAATTGCCCATTGAGCAGAACTAGGCTAAAAGTGAATGCTGTCCACCCTATAGAAACACTGAAGAATGCCCACATTCCATCTCAGTACTAAGTTCTTCCTGACCACGGCACTGCTCTGATACTTTCACAATGCATCCTTACGTGCTCCTATCCTTGTGATGGAAGTTTTAGACTACATATTCTGCAATTCTACACATTTTGCAATAGGGTGAAGAGAAATGTTTGCAGTTTTTAATATGATATCTAAGTGAGAGTGACTAACATAATCAATAGGGCCCCCCGGTCCATGATTACTACAAGTTTAGATAGCTGGACACTAGACTAACTTACCAATCTAAAAAATGTTAGCAGACATGGCTAATTGAGTGAATGTCATTGACTGACATAACAAGAGAAAAACTACTGTTGCACAATCAGAGTTCAAAATTGCACCTTGTCTATTCTACTAACTTTATTTAACTTTATTTAACTCTCTGCAAACTGGAAACGATTTATCCGGAGGCTGCATTCATTGTAGCTGGGGATTTTAACAAGGCTAATCTGAAAACAAGACTCCCTAAATTTTATCAGCATATCGATTGCGCAACCAGGGGTGGAAAGACCCTGGATCATTGTTACTCTAACTTCCGCGACGCATATAAGGCCCTGCCCCGCCCCCCTTTCGGAAAAGCTGACCACGACTCCATTTTGTTGCGCCCTGCCTACAGACAGAAACTAAAACAAGAAGCTCCCACACTGAGGTCTGTCCAACGCTGGTCCGACCAAGCTGACTCCACACTCCAAGACTGCTTCCATCACGTGGACTGGGAGATGTTTCGTATTGCGTCAGACAACAACATTGACGAATACGCTGATACGGTGTGCGAGTTCATTAGAACGTGCGTTGAAGATGTCGTTCCCATAGCAACGATTAAAACATTCCCTAACCAGAAACCGTGGATTGATGGCAGCATTCGTGTGAAACTGAAGGCACGAACCACTGCTTTTAATCAGGGCAAGGTGTCTGGTAACATGACTGAATACAAACAGTGCAGCTATTCCCTCCGCAAGGCTATCAAACAAGCTAAGCGCCAGTACAGAGACAAAGTAGAATCTCAATTCAACGGCTCAGACACAAGAGGTATGTGGCAGGGTCTACAGTCAATCACGGACTACAGGAAGAAACCCAGCCCAGTCACGGACCAGGATGTCTTGCTCCCAGGCAGACTAAATAACTTTTTTGCCCGCTTTGAGGACAATACAGTGCCACTGACACGGCCTGCAACGGAAACATGCGATCTCTCCTTCACTGCAGCCGAAGTGAGTAAGACATTTAAACGTGTTAACCCTCGCAAGGCTGCAGGCCCAGACGGCATCCCCAGCCGCACCCTCAGAGCATGCGCAGACCAGCTGGCCGGTGTGTTTACGGACATATTCAATCAATCCCTATACCAGTCTGCTGTTCCCACATGCTTCAAGAGGGCCACCATTGTTCCTGTTCCCAAGAAAGCTAAGGTAACTGAGCTAAACGACTACCGCCCCGTAGCACTCACATCCGTCATCATGAAGTGCTTTGAGAGACTAGTCAAGGACCATATCACCTCCACCCTACCTGACACCCTTGACCCACTCCAATTTGCTTACCGCCCAAATAGGTCCACAGACGATGCAATCTCAACCACACTGCACACTGCCCTAACCCATCTGGACAAGAGGAATACCTATGTGAGAATGCTGTTCATCGACTACAGCTCGGCATTCAACACCATAGTACCCTCCAAGCTCGTCATCAAGCTCGAGACCCTGGGTCTCGACCCCGCCCTGTGCAACTGGGTACTGGACTTCCTGACGGGCCGCCCCCAGGTGGTGAGGGTAGGCAACAACATCTCCTCCCCGCTGATCCTCAACACTGGGGCCCCACAAGGGTGCGTTCTGAGCCCTCTCCTGTACTCCCTGTTCACCCACGACTGCGTGGCCATGCACGCCTCCAACTCAATCATCAAGTTTGCGGACGACACAACAGTGGTAGGCTTGATTACCAACAACGACGAGACGGCCTACAGGGAGGAGGTGAGGGCCCTCGGAGTGTGGTGTCAGGAAAATAACCTCACACTCAACGTCAACAAAACTAAGGAGATGATTGTGGACTTCAGGAAACAGCAGAGGGAACACCCCCATCCACATCGATGGAACAGTAGTGGAGAGGGTAGCAAGTTTTAAGTTCCTCGGCATACACATCACAGACAAACTGAATTGGTCCACTCACACAGACAGCATCGTGAGGAAGGCGCAGCAGCGCCTCTTCAACCTCAGGAGGCTGAAGAAATTCGGCTTGTCACCAAAAGCACTCACAAACTTCTACAGATGCACAATCGAGAGCATCCTGGCGGGCTGTATCACCGCCTGGTATGGCAACTGCACCGCCCTCAACCGTAAGGCTCTCCAGAGGGTAGTGAGGTCTGCACAACGCATCACCGGGGGCAAACTACCTGCCCTCCAGGACACCTACACCACCCGATGCTACAGGAAGGCCATAAAGATCATCAAGGACATCAACCACCCGAGCCACTGCCTGTTCACCCCGCTGCCATCCAGAAGGCGAGGTCAGTACAGGTGCATCAAAGCTGGGACCGAGAGACTGAAAAACAGCTTCTATCTCAAGACCATCAGACTGTTAAACAGCCACCACTAACATTGAGTGGCTACTGCCAACACACTGTCAATGACACTGACTCTACTCCAGCCACTTTAATCATGGGAATTGATGGGAAATGATGTAAATATATCACTAGCCACTTTAAACAATGCTACCTTATATAATGTTACTTACCCTACATTGTTCATCTCATATGCATACGTTGATACTGTACTCTATATCATCGACTGCATCCTTATGTAATACATGTATCACTAGCCACTTTAACTATGCCACTTGGTTTACATACTTATCTCATATGTATATACTGTACTCGATATCATCTACTGTATCTTGCCTATGCTGCTCTGTACCATCACTCATTCATATATCCTTATGTACATATTCTTTATCCCCTTACACTGTGTATGACAGTAGTTTTTTTTGGAATTGTTAGTTAGATTACTTGCTCGTTATTACTGCATTGTCGGAACTAGAAGCACAAGCATTTCGCTACACTCGCATTAACATCTGCTAACCATGTGTATGTGACAAATAAAATTTGATTTGATTTGATTTGATTTGATTTATTGTAACTCTCAATAGTAAGTTGAGACCCCGACTGAGTTCCTAAAAATCTGTTTTATTTCTCCTTTTTTTTGCAGGCCTACAAAAGCCAATCCATGTTGTAGGCTGATGGGGTGTATTACATGTTTACATGCTCATAGTAAAGCACTTGCCTGCCAACTCGGAATGTGCTGCTTGTGTGTGACCTCTCAGATGAGGTCATGTGGTTTAACCCCTGCTTTAAGGCCTATGGTGCTGGCTGATGATGCTGGCTGATGATTCTGGCTGATGATGCTGCTCTTCAACATTCTACCAGATCAACCTTTATTGATAGTGCATATATTCAGCATGGTACAATACACTTTTTCAAATGAAGTACAAGGTAATGAAATGTTGACGCCAACATTAGGCTGGGGCCCACAGCCGTAGACAGATCCCTGACTGACACACAGGAACAGGCAACACCGTCCATAACATACATATGACAAAACAAATGACCAGTCTTTCAACTGTTCAGAATAGATGTCGTGAGAGAACAAAACATGGCAGTCTTTTAACTGTTGTGAGTGAAACGTCATAGCCCAGGACCAGACCTGTATACATGGCAGTCTTTTAACTGTTGTGAGTGAAACGTTATAGCCCAGGACCAGACCTGTATACATGGCAGTCTTTTAACTGTTGTGAGTGAAACGTTATAGCCCAGGACCAGACCTGAATACATGGCAGTCTTTTAACTGTTGTGAGTGAAACGTTATAGCCCAGGACCAGACCTGAATACATGGCAGTCTTTTAACTGTTGTGTGTGAAACGTTATAGCCCAGGACCAGACCTGAATACATGGCAGTCTTTTAACTGTTGTGAGTGAAACGTTATAGCCCAGGACCAGACCTGAATACATGGCAGTCTACACCCCCTAGAGTCGATGTCTGTGCCCCCCGCTGAAATCTAATTAGAATCATTTTTAAAAATCCCCATCAAAATCCCTCTGTTTAAAGATGTACTATTAAGAAATCACTCTGCCATTTCCTGGTTGATAAACTGAAATTAGGTAAACTATTAGAATTTTATGACAAAACAGGCAGTCATTGTGTAGAGAATCATAGTACCACCTAAACTGCTGTGTTTTATGACAAAACAGGCAGTCATTGTGTAGAGAATCATAGTACCACCTAAACTGCTGTGTTTTATGACAAAACAGGCAGTCATTGTGTAGAGAATCATAGTACCACCTAAACTGCTGTGTTTTATGACAAAACAAGCAGTCATTGTGTAGAGAATCATAGTACCACCTAAACTGCTGTGAAATATTTTTTCAATAACCAAAAATATTGCTTGTGTACAAAACTGAAAGTAAAAGACGCAAAAATAGCACACATAGAACAGATCTACAGCTTCTTAGACTTGATCTATAGAGATCTATATAGTTATTGATCTATATAAGATCTATAACTCATATCTCTATGTGAATTTGGTTGGGTTGCCCAAAAAGTTACATATTGTAGCTTTAAGCTAGAGATATGTAGCCTTTTGGATGGGCTGCGTCTCAATTCACCTCATGGCGTCCTTCCAACGGCGTCCTTCCGCATCTGTGGTGGAAGGTGACCAAGCTACTGTTTGTCAGACCATGAGACATGGCGGAAATCGTTCTTCTCACAAAAACGTCTGTAGCGTCCGAACGGTTTGGCCAACAAACTAATACGACCCCTCTATGGAAAGATGAGACTCTCACCAACATGATGCTGTTCTCAGTTTTCTACGACCCCCGCAAGTCGGTACCACCGATCTGCCAACTTCTGTCTGTAGCTTCAGAACAGTTTGGGCTACTCACCAATGAATGGTAATATATATGGAAGTATACGGAACAAAAATATAAACGCAACATGCAACTATTTCAAAGATTTTGCTGAGTTACAGTTAATTAAGGAAATCTGTCAATTGAAATAAATAAATTAGGCCTAATCTATGGATTTCACATGACTGGGCAGGGGCGCAGCCATGGGTGGGCCAGGGAGGGCAATAGGCCCTCCTACTGGGGAGTCAGGCCCAGCCAATCAGAATGAGTTTTCCCCACAAAAGGGCATTATTACAGACAGAAATACGCCTCATTCTGGCTATGGATACGGAGAACATCAACACAATAACATCAACACGCCAGAGGATATACTTCCATTGGACTTCCACTGGACTTGGGGCTCTGCTGGGAGTTTACCTCATATTTAGATTTTATTATTCTGCTTTTGCCACTACAATCATAATAAACACTGAGAACAATAAAATATTGTGTTATTGTTGTTTTTGTTATTACCTTTATTAATAATAGGGGAGAGGGGTCGTTCAAAAAATGTACCCCAAAGGTTCTTCAAAAGGTTCTCTGAGGATCCATTAAAAGGGGTTCTTTGAAGAATTCATAGCGGTTCACCCACACATTACATTTGAAGAACCCCTAAAGGATACTCCAGGAACATTTTCTTTTTAGAGTTTAGGACAGACACTTTAAAACAAACTTCCTTTTGATGTATTGTTTGACTATCTGCCCCCCCATTAACTGTTCAGAAAAGGAGTTGTGAGAGAAACATGAGTATCAATGAAGATGCCAGCCACATTCCTGATACTTTGAAGCTTGAGCCCTTCCCTTTCTCCGTGCTGCCACATCCTGCAGCGTTATTGTCGGGCTTGCTCCCCTCGCGGTTCCCCTCGAAGTGGACCGGCACACACCTGTTCTCCAGCACCTCACATGCCAGGATCAAATGCTTGGTCTCTTCCCGCACACTGGACACACCGCAGGTCCCAGTCTCACTCCTCACTGTTAGAAATGTGAACGGGCTTTGGCTGATGCACAGGTTCCCCTGGTACCTCTTTCCCCCAGAGCTGGAGCAGACCGCGTCCACCCTCTCCCGGTCTTTGGGATGGAGGAAGGACTGCGTGGGTCTTGAGCAGTCATTTTTTTCACGTAGATACTTCTCCCACGCGTTGCGGTCCGTCGTTAGCGGGGTATTTGGACGCACATGCCGGTATAGGAACTTTTCATGGCAGTTATTGCATCGGGACCGTTGACAGGGTTCGACATCACTGTAGCCACTCACCCCCAGGTTGCCCAGCAACAGGCAGATGGAGAGAGAGAGGATGAGAAGTTTAAGGTTCTTCATCCTTTAGAAGTCTTGAAGCTGCAGAGAAACAAATAGCTCAGTGAGTGAAGTGGCTTGTAGCCCCCCCCCCCCTCATTTAAATATGCACTGGAACTGAATGGGGTCGTCCCTATCTGATCCTCGGCTCCCTGTCATTCTCTGACCCCGTTAACACTCAGAGCTTCTACAACTGTTCTACAACCCATTGGTTATTCAATCAAAATGAAATATATAATGTGAACAGGATCTCTCTTCCTCCCATCTACAATCAAACAGGGTTCCAAAACAGGCCATTGTTTACACGTGCACATTTAATCTGGCCATATTAGTCAGGCAGGCTGTCTGCACTGAGGAAGGTATTCACACACAGGAAGGGCTTGAGTCTGACTCACACACAGTTCTCTCACACACAGCTCTCTCACTACTATTTACACACGTATCCCTCTCTAACACACAGAGATATGGGTATACATGAAGTTGTACATTACCTGGTTATGGATCCGTAATGTCTGCTGCAGTGTGTCTCTGTAATGGAACTCTGTTCCAGATTGGTGGAGAAGAACTTCAGCCCTCAGCTCACACGTCTCATTCTTTTATTTTCCTTACTGGACTGTAGACGGGTGTGTCCCCATGTGTACGTAACGTCCTGCTGCGTGTCTGCGTCACAGTGTGCATGTCTGCATGTCAGAACGGGTTAGTGTGTGTGTCCACGGAGCTAGTTAAAGGCAGGGGTTTTGCAGGGTTGCCTTTATTCTCTGTTGCTGAAGGGATCAGGTTTCAGCTAAAAATACTGTCCAGTGAGGAATATGGGTGGGGCTAGCATATGTAGGATGCATGTGTGCCTGTGTGTGACTAAGATTTGTCACTACATGCTCTTCAAGACCTGAATGAGTTAGTGTATGTTAGTGCTGGGCTAGAACAAAAGCCTGTTCACCCTGTATCTCTCCATGGTTGGTGACGCTGATGGTGTTTTTTAGCCATCTAGTTCATTGGTACTAAACACATCTAACGACAGAGTCTGTGGAACAACTAGCCTATGATGAGCCAAACGATGAGGGAGAATGAGAGAGAAGCTTATTCTAAAAAGAGCAACCTTTCACTACGTATGTTTCCTATCCTTCTCTCTGTTCCTCTCTTACGTGGTGAAACCATCTGTGTTTCTATAGATGGACAGAGGATGGATGGATTTATGGACTGTCTCTGTTCCTCTCTTACATGGTGAAACCATCTGTGTTTCTATGGATGGACAGAGGATGGATGGATTTATGGACTGTCTCTGTTCCTCTCTTACGTAGTGAAACCATCTGTGTTTCTATAGATGGACAGAGGATGGATGGATTTATGGACTGTCTCTGTTCCTCTCTTACGTAGTGAAACCATCTGTGTTTCTATAGATGGACAGAGGATGGATGGATTTATGGACTGTCTCTGTTCCTCTCTTACGTAGTGAAACCATCTGTGTTTCTATGGATGGACAGAGGATGGATGGATTTATGGACTGTCTCTGTTCCTCTCTTACGTAGTGAAACCATCTGTGTTTCTATAGATGGACAGAGGATGGATGGATTTATGGACTGTCTCTGTTCCTCTCTTACGTAGTGAAACCATCTGTGTTTCTATAGATGGACAGAGGATGGATGGATTTATGGACTGTCTCTGTTCCTCTCTTACATGGTGAAACCATCTGTGTTTCTATAGATGGACAGAGGATGGATGGATTTATGGACTGTCTCTGTTCCTCTCTTACGTAGTGAAACCATCTGTGTTTCTATGGATGGACAGAGGATGGATGGATTTATGGACTGTCTCTGTTCCTCTCTTACGTAGTGAAACCATCTGTGTTTCTATAGATGGACAGAGGATGGATGGATTTATGGACTGTCTCTGTTCCTCTCTTACGTAGTGAAACCATCTGTGTTTCTATGGATGGACAGAGGATGGATGGATTTATGGACTGTCTCTGTTCCTCTCTTACGTAGTGAAACCATCTGTGTTTCTATAGATGGACAGAGGATGGATGGATTTATGGACTGTCTCTGTTCCTCTCTTACATGGTGAAACCATCTGTGTTTCTATAGATGGACAGAGGATGGATGGATTTATGGACTGTCTCTGTTCCTCTCCTATATAGGTAGAGACCATGTGAACATACTGAACATTCTAAAGACTGTTGAGGACAAAGTCATGGGTTTTATGCATATGACTCAGACCTCATTTCAAATGTGAATTTGAGTATGTTATTTAAATGTTTTTTTTCTGTGTATTTTGGTATTTCCAAATACACAACCTAAAACAAATACTTTTATTTGAACGTTTATTTGTAAAAAACCAAGTAGTTGACCAAATTGTATTTGAAAGTGTTTTCAAATACTATTTAAATACCTGGGAGTGTATTTGAGTCAGCGTATTTGAGTTCTTCAAACACAATCCCATATTAAACTACTTGTTTTTTCAAATAAAAGGTTATCTGAATACTTGTTTTGAAATGTATTGAAAAGTAATTGAAATACCTGAAAGTGTTATAACCCAGGTCTGATGACTAGGCCTACACATAGGAGTGACGTTGTACAATCATCATATTTCTCAAAAGGAACAGTTCCAGTGTTACAGCCCCCAGAACCCTAAAATAAA
Source organism: Oncorhynchus tshawytscha (assembly GCF_018296145.1). Lineage (NCBI taxonomy): Eukaryota > Metazoa > Chordata > Actinopteri > Salmoniformes > Salmonidae > Oncorhynchus > Oncorhynchus tshawytscha. The sequence goes on from NC_056431.1 coordinate 4,022,748, forward strand.
CAAATATCTACCCACAACTTCTTGACAATATAACAATTTAATAGAAAAACCAAACACTTCACTTTCTCTTGTTTAACATTTCATATACATTCCTATATTTGTGTATCTGTGTGCGCTATATAAACTGCAGCTCACGTCATTGTAAAAACCTGGACAGGGAACAACCAAAGTGGTTTAAAACAATAACAAGACAACAGTCATCAAACTGCCATTTTCATCGTGTGACTATTGACACATGATGGGTTTACATACAATTCACATGTTTCGGCAAGTCTGTGAATTACACTCACAGACATGTATACATTATCAGACTTAAAATGAAAGACCTACACAATAACAAAACAAGTATTTCAGAACCTTAAAATTCACAGCCCTCTGTTGCCCAATCAGAATTCTTAATTCCCTGTAGAAGAGTGTTATAGTGACTTACTAAACATCACAATCGATTTCAGAAAACAAATGTTTGATTCAGATCATATTTATGAATGTCAAACTATCTCGATATGGATGAACTTTGATTGAATCTACTGCAAAAAAAGAAAAAGTGTATTTATTGCCAAACTCACAATCAACATCTACAGCTTAATTGATTATTGGGTCATGTGTTTGGAACATGATTAGGATGACTTGAATTTCAGGCCAAACATCATGGCATGATTCTGTGTCATATTGAATGAGGAATCTTGTCAGTTCTAAACAAGACCTTTCTGTCCTGAACAAGATGCCCTGATCAATATACATCAAAAACAACCTATCACGAAGTAGCAATGGAGATGGCTACAAAACAGGAAGAGCCAATCAAAAGGCCAGAAAATAAAAACATCAGTTGGGGAAAATTTCAGTCAATCAAATCATTACTATTTCCTGTGTATTTCCATATTCAAGAACAATAACATGTAGGACAACAATAAAGAATGGCTTTAAAAAATAACATAATTCCTGCTCATAAATTATTGCTTTCCAATGTCTTCTTTTCATTTTCCTTTTCCTAGTGTAAGTAGAAAAAAAAGCACACTTGGGAGGGTGATTGAGGAAGAGCGTGAGAGGAGGAAGAGTGTGCTGGGTAACCCTGGGCAACAGAGGAAGGAATACAAACGAGTGAGAAAGGGACCCTGGGATTGCTGTGCATTCAGGTTGAGATCAATAAAGTTATACAAACACCTCAGTAGACATATAACTGTATATGTAGGAATACATCAGGTTGTAGTTTCATATCCCCCTCTTCCCTTTACTAGTCACAGACATCTCTCTCCCCCTCTTCCCCTCACTAGTCATAGACATATAACCGTATATAAACACTTGACTTATATACGGGGTATATGTAGGAATACATCAGGTTGTAGTTTCATATCCCCCTCTTGCCTTTACTAGTCATAGACATCTCTCTCCCTCTCTCCCCCTCACTAGTCATAGACATCTCTCTCCCTCTCTCCCCCTCACTAGTCATAGACATCTCTCTCCCTCTCTCCCCTCACTAGTCATAGACATCTCTCTCCCTCTCTTCCCTTTACTAGTCATAGACATCTCTCTCCCTCTCTTCCCCTCACTAGTCATAGACATCTCTCTCCCTCTCTTCCCCTCACTAGTCATAGACATCTCTCTCCCTCTCTCCCCCTCACTAGTCATAGACATCTCTCCCTCTCTCCCCCTCACTAGTCATAGACATCTCTCCCTCTTTTCCACCTGAAACCAACATAACCACATTCATAGGTGACATCGTCAATGTACAAATATAAAAGTGTTTGTACAGTGTTCGTATAAACCTGCCTGCGTGAGGACAGTGTCCTTTTGAACATGCTACGGGTTGCTAAGCTAAAACAGCGAGGGGAGCAGATAGAGGATATTCACAGGCTTCAGATCAGAATATTCCCATATATATATTCCCACATATTCCCCCAAAGCTATAGATCACCTGAATTGCCTGAGACTTCAAGTGAATGATTGGACTGATCTATCCATATGATGTACAGACCAGTGGAGCAGCATAGATCTAAACACACAGCTGACTCGGTTAGTGAAAGGCCATGTTTGTGTGTTACTGGTGAAGCAGTGTCTGCCTCAGGGCCTTGTGCATGTTCAGGTGGGATTGTGTGTTACATCTCTACAACAAATCCACTGGCTGTGGAGCTTGGGCAGTGCTGGCTACAGATGTCATTTTACATTTGCCCAACTATCACTGAACCCTGAATCTCTTCTCTCTCTCCCTTCCACGTGTTTATTGAACCTGCATTTGAATACCGATACTTGATTTCACTCTCTCTTTTCCCTGATTAACTCGCCTTCTCCATCCTGGCAGTGCAATCATCTGAGCGATAATTAGACATGCTCTCGTTGGATCACGAAAGGCGAAGAAAGAGAGCAAAAGTGCACCAAATGAGAGAGAAGGAGACATTTGAGAGACAGAGGAGGTAAGTGGAAGAGTGTATGCGGGGTCACTCGTTGAAAGAGGGGTAGATGGGAATCTCAAAGTCATCGTTGTTGAAGTTGGCCGGCTGGTCCAGCATGGCGAGAACATCCTAGAGAGAGAGAAAGATTTAACTTCAAAGCAACATGACAACACATAACAAAAGGTACAGATGGAGACATGGGGAAGAGAAAGGCAGATTGATATAGGTAGAGGGAGAGAGACTTACAGGGAAGATGTCAGGCTGGTTGTTCTGTGTGTGGGGGTGCTGCTCTGCCCTGTTCTGAGCTTGCTGCTGGCCGTGCCACTGGGGCCACACTGCCTCCGCTGCCCTGGAGGGGAACTGCTGCCCCGACCCCAAGCCATCTATCAGAGACAATGGGCGATTCAGTATCTAACTACACCAGCATACACAAACACATAAAAACACTGTACTGTAGATGACACACACACACACACACTCTCTCTCTCAGGGTCACGTACCATATCCGTTGGTATTGAGGCTGGCGCGGGGGTTGATATTTGGGTAGTTAGCCCCCGTGGTGGGGTTCGGAGCGGCAGTGGTGGGCATCGCCCCAAATGAGGAGGAAGAGCCCCCAACAAAACTCCCCATGGCAAACTGGGGAGACAGGGCCTTCCCTGCCTGGGGCACCACCTGCTGGGCAGGTGGTGAACAACACCATGTTATTATTCACACTTTATAAACGTACAAGGTTTCTGTTATACATTTACTGTTGAAACTGTCTGGGTGTGATACTCAAAACACAGATTACACAGGAATAAAATACAAGGTCCTTTACAATGCTAAGATACAGAGATGCAAGAACCTCAGAGCACTCATCCCCATCACGCCAGCTACAGATGTAGGATTTCAATTTGATAACCCTGTTCAAGGAAAACTGTCCTGCAATGCAGACAATTTTAAACTTGTATTGTATTTGAGGTTTAAAAAAAGCTTCTGACAATTGTAATTTCCACAAACAAATTATAATAATTATAATAGTCTTAAATTAAGATTCTACATCTGTAGCACTTTGGGCAACAACAGAGGATCTAAACTTCAGGCTGTTTGGACAGCTTCTACCTGCAGCTGCCAGCTGTCTCACCTGGTTGTTGAAGGGGGGTCTAGCCCCTGCTGCTGGCCCCGGCCAGCTCACCGCTGCCCCTCCCTGTAGGGGGCTGCTGTTGGAGGGGGGTGCCCCGTTCTGACGGGACATCTGAGCCAGCACCTGGCCTGCGGAGTGGGATGGCTGCACCATCTGAGGGGCCATCCCTACTGACCTGGAATTAGTTCATAACAACAGGAAATTACAATCTCTTATTCAGTATACATGGCCCTTAGATCAGTTGAAAACAGTACAACAGAGGCTAGTGGTCATACCTGCTGTATGTGTCGTTGGAGCGGTTGGCAGTTGTGTAGTTGTTGTTGTCCTGAGGGTAGATGGGTACTCCGGGGGCAGAGGTGGAGGGCAGGAACTTGGCCTGGTCTGGGTTGGGGTACATGGAGGGGTGCATCTCTGCCTTGTCCCTGGTCTTACTATGGTCAGTTCCAGCTGCGGTCACGGCCTGGACAGGCATCTGACATGGACAACGGTCAACAAGCGGTCAATACTCACTAAAGGCTTGGAGGTAGGAACAACAATACAACTTTATTGTCCATGTTACAGTGAACAATAGAACGATCTCGTCCCCAAGACATCACACATACAGTGAGATAAGCACAGGATCAAGCTGCAGTGCAGCACCACTGGATGGGGGGCTTGTTGTGGGGTTAAGGCCCCAGTTAGGTCTGTGTTTTAGTCAGTGCTAGTTTTACCTGTGGAAGTGTAACCTGTCCTGCCTCGTACAGACCATCTCTCCCTCCTCCCCCCAACTCTGCTTGCTGCTGCTGCAACTGTCTGGAAAGAGGGGGAAAGGGAGAGAGACAAAAAAGAAGGAGAAAATAGGGGGTGGTAGAGAGTGGTAGAGGGAGAAAAGAGGGTGTGGTAGAGAGTGGTAGAGGGAGAGTGGTAGAGGGAGAAAAGAGGGGGAGTGGTAGAGTGGTAGAGGGAGAAAAGAGGGGTGGTAGAGAGTGGTAGAGGGAGAAAAGAGGGGTGGTAGAGAGTGGTAGAGGGAGAAAAGAGGGTGTGGTAGAGAGTGGTAGAGGGAGAGTGGTAGAGGGAGAAAAGAGGGGAGTGGTAGAGTGGTAGAGGGAGAAAAGAGGGGTGGTAGAGAGTGGTAGAGGGAGAAAAGAGGGGGTGGTAGAGAGTGGTAGAGGGAGAAAAGAGGGGGTGGTAGAGAGTGGTAGAGGGAGAAAAGAGGGGTGGTAGAGTGGTAGAGGGAGAAAAGAGGGGGTGGTAGAGAGTGGTAGAGGGAGAAAAGAGGGGGTGGTAGAGAGTGGTAGAGGGAGAAAAGAGGGGTGGTAGAGAGTGGTAGAGGGAGAAAAGAGGGGTGGTAGAGAGTGGTAGAGGGAGAAAAGAGGGGTGGTAGAGTGGTAGAGGGAGAAAAGAGGGAGTGGTAGAGAGTGGTAGAGGGAGAGTGGTAGAGGGAGAAAAGAGGGGGAGTGGTAGAGTGGTAGAGGGAGAAAAGAGGGGTGGTAGAGAGTGGTAGAGGGAGAAAAGAGGGGTGGTAGAGAGTGGTAGAGGGAGAGTGGTAGAGGGAGAAAAGAGGGGGAGTGGTAGAGTGGTAGAGCGAGAAAAGAGGGGGTGGTAGAGAGTGGTAGAGGGAGAAAAGAGGGGTGGTAGAGAGTGGTAGAGGGAGAAAAGAGGGGGTGGTAGAGAGTGGTAGAGGGAGAAAAGAGGGGTTGGTAGAGAGTGGTAGAGGGAGAAAAGAGGGGTTGGTAGAGAGTGGTAGAGGGAGAAAAGAGGGGGTGGTAGAGAGTGGTAGAGGGAGAAAAGAGGGGTGGTAGAGTGTTAGAGGGAGAAAAGAGGGAATGGTAGAGAGTGGTAGAGGGAGAAAAGAGGGGGTGGTAGAGAGTGGTAGAGGGAGAAAAGAGGGGTGGTAGAGAGTGGTAGAGGGAGAAAAGAGGGGGTGGTAGAGTGGTAGAGGGAGAAAAGAGGGGGTGGTAGAGAGTGGTAGAGGGAGAAAAGAGGGGTGGTAGAGAGTGGTAGAGGGAGAAAAGAGGGGGTGGTAGAGAGTGGTAGAGGGAGAAAAGAGGGGTTGGTAGAGAGTGGTAGAGGGAGAAAAGAGGGGGTGGTAGAGTGGTAGAGGGAGAAAAGAGGGAGTGGTAGAGAGTGGTAGAGGGAGAAAAGAGGGGGTGGTAGAGAGTGGTAGAGGGAGAAAAGAGGGAGTGGTAGAGAGTGGTAGAGGGAGAAAAGAGGGGGTGGTAGAGGGAGAAAAGAGGGAGTGGTAGAGGGAGAAAAGAGGGGGTGGTAGAGAGAGAAAAAAAGAAGTGTTAGCAGTGACAACAGAAAATATAATTTTCGTCAAGGCCCTCCACCGCTGCTTGGGAAACCAAAACACCTGCCGACCAACAGCACTTGCCCCACCACCAGTCACTATGGTAACCAAGACGAAAAGAGGAGAGGGGGTTCATTACCAACACCGTGGTCATGATGGATATCTTACTGCTGTTGAGGAGGGAGAGGGAGACGGGGAATCACCCAAAAACAGAAAGGCCCGGTCAAGTCAAGTAACAATCCACAGCCCTTACCAAGGGGTGAACTCTGAACCAGACCAGAGAGAACAAGAGAATAAAGGGAACAAGATAGAAATAGAGTTGTAGTATCCAGTGAAGCAGCAGCAGCAGCCACAGCTGACCCATGCCAGAGGGGGGGGTTGAGGGGGTCTCACCTGGCAGCCACCTGCCCTGGGCTGTGGGATACAGGGGGGAAGTTAGGACTGGTCTCCCCCAGCGAGGGGGGCAAAGACACCCCTGGGGACGAGAGGGGGGTGAGGGTGTCCTGAGTCGAGGTTCTACTGGCCCACAACAAAAACAAGGGGTGAGGAGGAAAGGAAGGGAGAGAAAGATATGTAGGGGAGGTGAACATACTGACAAACACACATCCTGGAAGAGATGACATCACATTTCCTAAGGTGGCTCAACAGATTGGTTAGACAGAGTGGAGATGTTCAGATGTTGAGGTGGAATAGAGTTGTGGTGTCTATGTGTTGTAGGCGTCTCACACTCAGGTGACTTGCGTTGGTGCAGATAATACGTGTGTGCGTGTTGGTACTTGAAGTTTGAGTTGTTGCAGATGTGTGTGTGCGTGTGTACCTACTTGGCGTTGGTGCAGGTGTGTGTGTATGTGTGTACCTACTTGGCCTTGGTGCAGATGATGTGTGTCTGTGTGTGTATACAGCACCTACTTGACGTTGGCGTTGGTACAGATGATGTACTCTATCTCCTCAGAGAAGGGGTTCTGGAAGGTGAAGGAGCTGGTCCTGATCCAGAGCCAGTCTCTGGTCTTGGACAGGAAGCGGAACATGACGGACAGCACCTGACCCTTCAGCTTGACCACCTGCTGGAAGCTGTCTCTCAGCAGTTCCTGGTCCTCAAGGTGGGCCAGCTCCAAGATGTTCTTACCCAGCAGTTCCTGGGGAACACACACACACACACACAACACTGAAAAAGGTAGATCAAGCTTACAGCTGTCACACAGTTTAAACACATACTGTATCCTGGTACACAGTTTAAACACACACTGTATCCTGGTACACAGTTTAAACACATACTGTATCCTGGTACACAGTTTAAACACATACTGTATCCTGGTACACAGTTTAAACACATACTGTATCCTGGTACACAGTTTAAACACATACTGTATCCTGGTACACAGTTTAAACACATACTGTATCCTGGTACACAGTTTAAACACATACTGTATCCTGGTACACAGTTTAAACACATACTGTATCCTGGTACACAGTTTAAACACATACTGTATCCTGGTACACAGTTTAAACACATACTGTATCCTGATACACTATGAAATGCGATGCTGGGTGTTTGTCCTACTCTAGCCCCAGGCTGTGAGTGAGGCCTACCTGAGGCTGGTAGCCCACTGTGGCCATGCAGCGGTGGTCTACGAAGGTAAAGAGGCCCTGGCAGTTGTGACGAGAGATGAACTCCACCGGAACACTGATGCTGTTCATGTCTGTGTCGCTCGGGCAAGAGGTCACCTAGACAACAAGGGGGCAGGCAACAAGTGTCTGCAAGATGGTGGTTCCATGAGCCCATCCAAAAATTGGACATTGAGTTTTCCCATCTTACCTGAAGTCTACCGATGGCGACTAGACAGTAGCGACTCCCCTGAATATTGTCTGCTTCCTCATCTGTTAGATTCACCCCTGAAATGCGAGCAGGCAAACACACACGACTCAGTATGCAGCAGTAGTGTATACATTGGATATATGCCGGTACAAAGTGGAGTCGCACTTCAACGGCTCAGACACCAGACGTATGTAGCAGGGTCTACAGGAAATCACGGACTACAAAAAGACAACAAGCCTCGTCACGGACACCAACATCTTGCTTCCAGACAAACTAAACACCCTCTTTGCCCGTTATGAAGATAATACAGTGCCACCGTCGCGGCCGACGTGAGTAAAACTCTTGGAAGGCTGCTGGTCCAGATGGCATCCCCAGCCGCGTCCTCAGAGCATGCACAGACAGGCTGGTGTGTTTACGGACATATTCAATCTCTCCCTATCTCAGTCTGATGTCCCCGCTTCAAGATGGCCACCATTGTTCCTGTACCCAAGAAGGCAAAGATAACTGAGCTAAATGACTATCGCCCCATAGCATTCACTTCTGTCATCATTAAGTGCTTTGAGAGACAAGTCAAGGATCATATCACCTCCACCTTACCTGCCACCCTAGACCCACTTCAGTTTGCATACCGCCCCAACAGGTCCACAGATGATTCAAGCGCCATCACACTGCCCCAAGAGGAATACCTATGTAAGAATGCTGTTCATTGACTACAGCTCAGCATTCAACACCATAGTACCCTCCAAGCTCAAAATTAAGCTTGAGGCCTTGTGTCTCAACTAGAGGTCGACTGATTAATCGGAATGGCCGATTAAATAGGGCCGATTCAAGTTTTCATAACAATCGGTAATCGTTATTTTTGGACACAGATTGGCCGATTAATTTTTTTACACCTTTATTTAACTAGGCAAGTCAGTTAAGAACACGTTCTTATTTTCAACGGCCTAGGAACGGTGGGTTAACTGCCTTGTTCAGGGGCAGGACAACATATTTTTACCTTGTCAGCTCGGAGATTCGTTTTTGCAACCTTCCGGTTACTAGTCCAACGCTCTATAACCACCTGCCTTACATTGCATTCCACGAGGAGACTGCGTGGCAGGCTGACTACCTGTTACGCGAGGGCAGCAAGAAGCCAAGGTAAGTTGTTAGCTAGCATTAAACGTATCTTATAAAAAACAATCTTAACATAATCACTAGTTAACTACACATGGTTGATGATATTACTAGTGTATCTAGCGTGTTCTGCATTGCATATAATCGGATGCGGTACCTGTTAATTTCTCATCGAATCACAGCCTACTTCGCCAAACGGGTGATGATTTAACAAGGGCATTTGCGAAAAAAGCACTGTCATGCACCAATGTACCATAAACATCAATGCCTTTCTTTAAAATCAATACACTGCCTGCCCTCCAGAACACCTACAGCACCCGATGTCACAGGAAGGCAAAAAAGATCACAACCACCCGAGCCACTGCATGGTCACACCGCTACCATCCAGAAGGCAAGGTCAGTACAGGTGCATCAAAGCTGGGACCGAGAGACTGAAAAACAAGGCCATCAGACTGCTAAACAGCAATCACTAACTCAGAGAGGTTGCTGCCTACATTGAGACCCAATCACCGGACAATTTAATAAATGGATCACTAGTCACTTTAAACAATGCCACTTTAAATAATGTCACTTCAGTAATGCTTACATATCTTACATTACTCATATCATATGTATATACTGTATTTTATACCATCTATTGCACCTTGACAATGCTGCTCGGCCATCGCTCATCCATATAATTATATGTACATATTCTCATTCACCCCTTTAGATTTGTGTGTATTAGGTAGTTGTTGGGGAATTGTTAGATGACATGTTAGATATTGCTGCAGTCGGAACTAGAAGCACAAGCATTTCGCTACACTCGCATTAACATCTGTTAACCATGTGTATGTGACCAATAACATTTGATTTGATATAAGAGCTATGCCATAGGTTAGTTAGTTAGTTACCTGTGGGGGGCCAGGACTTGATGTATCCAGTGCAGTGGACCACCACATACTGAGGCTCTCCATCCTTGGGTGGGCCCAGACCATTCCTACAGGGGAGAACACTACCAGTCAAGGCATAGTTCACTATACATTGCATTTGGGAAAGTATTCAGACATCTTGACTTTTTCCACATGTTGTTAAGTTAAAGCCTTTTTCCTCATCAATCTACACACAATACCCCACAATGACAAAGCAAAAACAGGTTTTCAGAAATGTTTGCAAATTTATTAAAAAAACTGAAATATGACATTTACATAAGTATTCAGACCCTTTACTCAGTTGTTGAAGCCCCTTTGGCAGCGATTAGAGCCCAGAGTCTTCTTGGGTATGACGCTACAAGCTTGGCACACCTGTATGTGGGGAGTTTCTCCCATTCTTCTCTGCAGATCCTCTCAAACCCCGTCAGGTTGGATGGGGAGCGTCGCTGACCAGCTCTTTTCATGTTTCTCTAAAGATGTTAGATCGGGTTCAAGTCCGGGCTCTGGCTGGGCCACTCAAGGACATTCAGAAACTTGTCCCGAAGCCAATCCTGCATTGTCTTGGCTGTGTGCTTAAGAGTCATCGTCCTGTTGGAAGGTGAACCTTCGCCGCAGTCTGAGCTCTCAGGAGCAGGTTTTCATCAAGGATCTCTCTGTACTTTGCACTGTTCATCTTTCCCTCGATCCTGACAAGTCTCGTAGTCCCTGCCGTTGAAAAACCTCCCCACAGTATGCTGCCACCACCATGCTTCACCGTAGGGATGGTGCCAGGTTTCCTCCAGGCGTGACGCTTGGCATTCAGGCCATAGTTCAATCTTGGTTTCATCAGAACAGACAATCTTGTTTCTCATGGTCTGAGAGTCATTTAAATGCCTTTTGGCAAACTCCAAGCGGGCTGTCATGAGCCTTATACTGAGGAGTGGCTTCTGTTTAGCCACTACCATAAAGGACTGATTAGTGGAGTGCTGCAGAGATGGTTGTCCTTCTGGAAGGTTCTCCCATCTCCACAGAGGACCTGTCAGTGTTCTTGGTCACCTCCCTGACCAAGGCCGTTCTCCCCCGATTACTCAGTTTGGCCGGCTCTAGGAAGAGTCTTGGTGGTTCCAAACTTCTTTCATTCAAGAATGATGGAGGCCACTGTGCTCTTGTGGAACTTCAATGCTGCAGAAATATTTTCCACAGATTTGTCTCTGGTACCTCTAGACAATCCTGTCTCTGAGCTCTATAGACAATTCCTTCAACAACGTGGCTTGAATTTTGCTCTGACACGCACTGTCAACCGTGGGACCTTTTATAGACAGGTGTGTGCCTCTCCAAATCATGTCCAATCAACTGAATTTACCACAGGTGGACTCCAATCAAGTTGTAGAATCATCTCAAGGATGGTCAATGGAAACAGGATGAACCTGAGCTCAATTTCGAGTCTCATAGCAAAGGGTCTGAATACTTATGTAAAGGTATTTGTTTTTTATTTTAATAAATGTGCAAAAATGTATAAAAGCCTGTTTTCGATTTGTCATAATGGTATTGTGTGTAGATTGATGAGGAAAATGTATATTTAATACATTTTAAAACAAGGCTGTAACATAACAAAATGTGGAAAAAGTCAAGGGGTCTGAATACTTTCCGAATGCACTTTTTACAGTAAAATATACAAGAATGATCTCACCTGTTTCTGCTCCGCAGGAAATTCAATCTGTTCATAGACATGGGCTCCACCGGACACGAACCACATCTACAAACACACACATTTCAGAATACACATGCCCAACACAGGTGCATACAGCCATATACACATGCAAGCTCATCACACACACCTCATCCTACATATAAAGGATCGTCTGGCTCCCATACACATCCTGACGGAGGACTGCTGTCCCTCCTTCTTAACTGTTCCTGTCTTCAGGTCTAACATCCTCCCTGAGAAAGAGAGAGAAGTGTCGTTACCCACAGTCATTAGTGTTGTGTGTGTCTCCTACCTGTATTATAACTCTGCAGTACAGAGCTGCTTCTGTAGTTCATCTGTACCACCTGTATTATAACTCTCTGCAGTACAGAGCTGCTCCTGTAGTTCATCTGTACCACCTGTGTGTACCTGTATTGTTACTCTCTGCAGTAGAGAGCTGCTCCTGTAGTTCATCTGTACCACCTGTATTATAACTCTCTGCAGTACAGAGCTGCTCCTGTAGTTCATCTGTACCACCTGTGTGTACCTGTATTGTTACTCTCTGCAGTAGAGAGCTGCTCCTGTAGTTCATCTGTACCACCTGTATTATAACTCTCTGCAGTACAGAGCTGCTCCTGTAGTTCATCTGTACCACCTGTATTATAACTCTCTGCAGTACAGAGCTGCTCCTGTAGTTCATCTGTACCACCTGTGTGTACCTGTATTGTTACTCTCTGCAGTAGAGAGCTGCTCTCGTAGTTTGTTTCCGTCGTCCGGGTGGAGCTGGTCGTAGAGTGAGGAGCCTAGCCAGTCGGACTGTGATTGATTAAGAACAGGGGTCAGGGAGTCTGACACGTAGACGACCCGCCCACTCTCACACGACACCACAAACAGGAAGCCATCAGCAGCTTCCAGGATCAGGTGCTTCAGCTCCTACAAAGAGAGGGATGGGGAGAGAGAGGAAAGGAGAGGTAGAGGAGAGAGAGAAGAAAGGAGAGGTAGAGGAGAGAGAGAGAAGAAAGGAGAGGTAGAGGAGAGAGAGAAGAAAGGAGAGGTAGAGGAGAGAGAGAGAAGAAAGGAGAGGTAGAGGAGAGAGAGAGAAGAAAGGAGAGGTAGAGGAGAGAGAGAGAAGAAAGGAGAGGTAGAGGAGAGAGAGAGAAGAAAGGAGAGGTAGAGGAGAGAGAGAGAAGAAAGGAGAGGTAGGGGAGAGAGAGAGAAGAAAGGAGAGGTAGGGGAGAGAGAGAGGAAATGAGAGGTAGAGGAGAGAGAGAGAAGAAAGGAGAGGTAGAGGAGAGAGAGAGAAGAAAGGAGAGGTAGGGGAGAGAGAGAGAAGAAAGGAGAGGTAGGGGAGAGAGAGAAGAAAGGAGAGGTAGGGGAGAGAGAGAGAAGAAAGGAGAGGTAGGGGAGAGAGAGAGAAGAAAGGAGAGGTAGAGGAGAGAGAGAAGAAAGGAGAGGTAGGGGAGAGAGAGAAGAAAGGAGAGGTAGGGGAGAGAGAGAAGAAAGGAGAGGTAGGGGAGAGAGAGAAGAAAGGAGAGGTAGGGGAGAGAGAGAAGAAAGGAGAGGTAGGGGAGAGAGAGAAGAAAGGAGAGGTAGAGGAGAGAGAGAAGAAAGGAGAGGTAGGGGGAGAGAGAGAAGAAAGGAGAGGTAGGGGAGAGAGAGAGGAAATGAGAGGTAGAGGAGAGAGAGAGAGGAAATGAGAGGTAGAGGAGAGAGAGAGAAGAAAGGAGAGGTAGGGGAGAGAGAGAAGAAAGGAGAGGTAGGGGAGAGAGAGAAGAAAGGAGAGGTAGGGGAGAGAGAGAAGAAAGGAGAGGTAGAGGAGAGAGAGAGGAAAGGAGAGGTAGAGGAGAGAGAGAACGATGGAGGGAGAGATGACATGGAAGATACACTCAGTTATTATTGTGCAACAAACACACATGATAACATTTTCCCCTTTTCATCTCTCAGCCCCCCGCTCCTCCCTCTCCTTCCTGCCTCTCTTTCTCTAACCTGGTCGGTGAGGAAGGATGGTTTGTATGTCCCGTCTGCTGCAGTGTTGCCGCTCCCTCTCAGAGACTTCATGTGGGACACGGCCATGCGCAGGATGGTCAGCTTATCTGGTTTCCGTGCCAACGCGCTGCAGGTGGGAACCATGTCCGACAGCTCTGTGATGTAAGCAGTCATCTTGTTCCTCCGCCGCCGCTCAATCTCACTGTGATTCTCCCTGGAGCGAGGGAATGAGGGAGGAGAGGAAGAGAGGAGAGTAGGAAGGACAGAGATGGGGTAGAGATGGGGGGAGAGCAGCAACAGACATGGAGTCGGAGGAGGGACAGGGATGGGGTTGAGATGGGAAGAAATAGGAAGGGCAGAGAGGAAGAGGTAGAGAAGGGATGGGGTGGGGTAGAGAGAAAGAGGGAGGGATATAAATGGGAAGAGGTGGGCAGGTAGGTGGACAACATGGAGTAGAGTTTAGTGTTGGCGTAACCAAATGATATTTGCAGATTAGGATGAGGTAGGTGGAACAAGCATGGATTGATAAATATAACAAGGAGTGAATGATCCATCAATACGATAGATAAATGTAGAGATCGAGATAGAGAGAACCTGGTCTTTCAAAGCGAGACGGAGTGATAGAGGAGAGGAAGTGCTGAAAGAAAAAGACTTCAGAGATCCTGAGAGAGAGAAGCAGACAGGGAAGGAGGGAGAGAAAGGGGTTGTGCTCAGAAGAAAGGGATTGATAGGAGTGAACAGGTGTCCCTGAGCTCAGGGGTTAGTAGTAGTGACAATAATCACAGTGGTGTGATAGGGAATCTGGTGTCTCGGGATGTGTGCATGCAGAATATCTGTATTATACACACGCACAAACACGCACCAACAACCTCCTTATTCTACCTGGCAAATCGCTCTTTGTCTCCTCCTCCTCCATCGTCATCACACCTGGTCAAAGACAGAGAAGATCTGACATCAAAACAACCAACACAGTACAGTCAGATCAGATAGAGAGATGAGAGAGAGCAAGAAAGAGCGAGAGACAGGTGTCAGTCCTACCTGAAGAGCTTGCTTCCATCATCATCATCATCATCATCGAAGTCTGGCCTGTGAGGAAGTAGACAGAATCCATGTTTGTAAAGTTAACACACAAGAATGGATCAACAACTTATCGGTGTGATTCTGAACCTATGGACAACTTCTACCCTGTGCTGTCATAGCTATAGACAGTCTGTTAAAGTTGTGACATAGTGATTGACTGATTCATTGGCATTGTATACTATACTTACGCAGCTCGTCTCTTATTGGACCCTTTTGGCACAACAGCACTGCTGCTTGCCTGGGCCCCACCGGCTCCCAAACCCAGAGAGTCATCTGGTATGTCTGCCACACACACACACAGGCAGACAGACAGACAGACAGACAGACAGACAGACACAGATAAATGATGCAACGTAACGTTACACGATGCTACAAGTGTATCCACTTCAATCATTTATTTAGCCATAAACATATCTACCGGGACTTATGTTGCTCCAGACAGCCATGTAGTAACACACCTGAGTCAACTAACGTTAATCAACCAATCGTAAGAATTGATTAGACGAATAAAATGAAAGTGTGTGAATGCTGGATTGAACCATGCAGCTCTCCAAGCCAGAGCGTGTGACCACTGCAGTTGTGAGTATAGCGAGCTAGCTATTGCCTCTCTGGTAATGAAACTGGCTATGCGTTAACTTACCTAGCCACAAAGCTAGCTAGCTAACAAATACTGTAGCTACAACTAACTCGCTAGCTATGCTAAGTCAAGCAGAACAAGCTAACTGTCAGCTGGCCAAAAAAGCTAATCATTAGTTCAAAATAACACTGTTTTGATGAAATATTGACACAAACTAGCTAGCTAGTTAATAGCTAACTTATCTGAGCATAACCTACGCAAGTCTGTCACCTAGCAAGCTAGCTAAAAATGATAACTAGCTAAGCTAACATGGCGAGAACTTGCTAACTACGCTGTTGCAAGACAGAAACGTCAATAGCTAGCTAAGTAGTTAGCTAGTTAAATTATTCAATTCAAAGTAAAATATTCAGTTAGCTTGCTTTCGCTGGCCAGTTAGCTTAGCCTCAGCTGAGCTACCTAGCTCCCTAATGCTGTCATCAGACGCAATCTGGAGAAAGTGACAGATTCGGTCAAAGGGCCACGGATCGCCAATTTTCCATCTGCATTATCACCTGTAACATTTGAACTTATTCCCACAAGTTTAAAACATTACTGTACCTGGGTTAGAAGAGTCCATGTCCGGGTTGAATAACATAAACAAACCAAGTTACAGTAAACTGCGGAAATTTCCTCAACCACAATCCTCTCAGATTTACCGATTTTAACTATATCAGCAAATAAAGAGGCGACGTCATGACTCGTGTTTCTTCATCATCAGCCAGTGGGGGAAATTACAAAATAAGAACGAAAGTATCTATTTTCCTGTTTTCCCCGTTTAGAAACCTTCTAGATCCAAGATGGCGTTCACGGCTAATAGCAATAACAGTATAGGCTCTAGCTATGTAACACTTTTCTTCAATCACGAGTGGGATACAAGTGACATCCAATAAGAGGGCAACCCCAATGTTTGACCACTTACACAGAATCACAGGCCAGTACAATCTGTATAATATTTTGAGTCAAAGCAAGATCTTAACCTTTAAGATTATTTGAGTGATATGTTATACTCACATTATAATGTAATAAACCTACTACTCCTATTTCAGAAACGTATTGTATGTGTGTACACTAAAATAAAGTGCACAATATACAATCCCTGTGTTTATAGAAGGTTATAGGCCTCAGTACCTAAACCAAGACATAGGAAACCTATAGATACTCTCCCCTTATCCATCAGTGAGGAGAACTTCATAATTTGAGTGTGTAAAACAAACATTGGAGTAGACAGGTTTGGCGTAGTGATTCATGATCGTTGTTTTTATTATTAATGATAATACTTAAGCATCATAATACACACAAAAAAATAACACTGTAATTACGTGACTGTTGTTTTTCCAAAGCGACGGGGGAAGAGAGGAAGATTGGTCAAGGTTAGTACAAATGAACGAGGGTTGGAATGGGGATGTGAAAGGCTGTGAGGGGAGGATCTCAGAATGAGGGAGGAGATGGATGAGTATGAGTGGGGAACAATAAGAAGCAGAAGAAAGAGGGAGAAAGGATGAATGAGGATGAGAGGAGCTGAAGAAGGTAGAAAGGTGAGAGGGTAGGCTATCCCATACATTACAGATAAGGCACTTAACATACAACAATTGAAAATATATAATGATAAAAATACAACACTTCCATTGTTCCATGTATCATATTTTTGCTTACTGAGCAATTGAGTTGCTAAAATCCAAACTCAAGAAAAATCCTAACTTTTCTGAAACAATGATGTCAAACATGAAACATGACTGTAAACCTGTTTCTCATAGGAATCATACCTCAAATCACTCTAGAATAACAGAAAAACACATACCACACACACGGGATAATCTAATCCGGGGCAGTATGGCCTAAAAAATCTGCCCTAAATAAAGCATAAATTACAATGGCCCTTTCCAGTCTCCTGAGAAGAAATGTCCTGTTCTGACCAACCAATCCAGGCCCCCGATGAATATCCATCATGATGCATGATATCATCAGTGTGGGTCAGGATTCTACTGGATCATTGTGCCCAGAAACAGATTGGACTGGACCAAACCAGACTGGCATTCAACTCTGCAAACATTTGCAGAAAACTTTAGTCCTTACAAGGTCATTGTTGGAAGAAAGAGTACACAATCAAGTGTTTTCAATAGAATAGAACAGTTCGCTCCTGTTGTCGAACATTCTTGGTGAATTGGATTGTTGGTGGGCGCTCAGAGTTGGGAGCTTCATAATCATTAGCGGAGTTGAATGCATCTCTAGTCGATGACATGCATCATACCACACTGGAATGAAACCACAACTGGTCCATACTGGTCTAACAGTTATTATATTGCTTTAAAAAAAAATCTGAATTATTGACATTCTATTTGGGATCCTGACTGGCTGGACTGTTGTTTTTTGCCTTTACATTTACAATGGCAATTTTTGTTTTGCAAAAACTATTGAAATATACTGAAAATAAAGTTCTGCCTGTGTGACCTTGGTAACATGTCAATGACACTCAGAAGATATACTGAAAATAAAGTTCTGCCTGTGTAAAACTGTTTGATAACAAGTCTTTTCCTCTCCAATGTCAACGGAGAGTGTCTACAGACAGAGCGTTACCACTGGCACATAAACATGACATCAGCAGAGGAAGGAGAGCATCATTCAGAATCAGCAGAATCTCAATATACCCCCAAAACGATTTAACACTTTGTTTGAAGGACTGCTTATACGCTGCTTATAAACATGATTACATCGTTTATGAACCAGTTCACATTATTACATTGTTTATTAACCATTCAATAAAGCAGTTTATAAACAGGCCCTCAAATCAAGGTCCATACAGTGCAGTATTTAAACCCATGCTACCAGTGAGGGAGACAACCAGACTCCCTCACTATCTTACTGCATGGCTTCTACAAGCTTAGAGGTGTCCCAAACAATGCCCATTCAGATGCACTACAGGAGCTGAGCAGAAAAAAACATAATTGCATAGAATCATAAAAACCAGGGCCGGCGAATCTGTATGTCAGCCCCAAATCAAAATTCACACAAGGACACATTCACACGATTGTGTATTTGTGTGTCATTTTAAATCTTGTTGTGTCTCTTTTCTAAAGTCTGTCTTTCATGGCAACTGGATTATTGGACATAAAGGCACATGGACAAAACATGCTTATAGCAGGTTGAGCAACAACAAAGTAAGTGAAAAAAAACAGAATAAGGTAAAAGCACCATAGTCTGTCTGTAAGGCACATGAGTACAGTAAGAAGAGCCATACTAGAAGCAGCATCACACTTTCTCCCCTTCCTTCTCCCCTTTCTTCTCCTCTTCCTTCTCTTCTTCCTTCTCCCCTTTCTTCTCTTCCTTCTCCCCTTTCTTCTCTTCTTCCTTCTCCCCTTCTCTTCTCCCCTTTCTTCTCTTCTCCCCTTTCTTCTCCCCTTCCTTCTATTCTTCCTTCTCTTCTTCCTTCTCCCCTTCCTTCTCCCCTTTCTTCTCTTCTTCCCTTCATTCTGTCCTCTCTTCCATTCACATAATTTTGAACACTCTTTCAGAGGGACTGAAATCACACAGACGTTCCCAAAGCTATTCTTTAACTTGTGTGTGTGTGTGGGGAGGTATTCTCATGAAACCAGTTTTAAAATGTCTGGAACAAATTGAGTTACAAAACTATGATGCATCTGCAAAAATCAACTATCATTCTTAGGACTAAGATGTCTAGTTTTAGGGGAAAATGTCATGTAAAAAAAATAAAAATACATTTTCATTACTGAAATGCCTCCTGATTAAATTCATGGTAATTTTATAAAAATACATATTTAGAAAAACCTAACTTATTTAAATAAAACAAAATATGTTGCTGTAGTTTCTCCATAAATTATAAAAATGGTATACTAGTTGAAGTTTACATTAAACTATAATATTTATTACATACAAGCAGTGTCTGTGGATATGTCTCATTACCATTTTTTTTTTAAAGTTCCTATAAAACTCCAGCTTTGAAATAAACATTTCTTCACCCATGATGCATCATCTAGAGTAGTCCTTAGAAAACAGCTAAAGAGCTCAAATTGGGGAAAAGTCTGATTTTCATTTTATAATAATTGTAATTAAAAATTATTTGTCTCAGGCATTTTCATTAGGGAAGCAATGTTAAAAACTGATTTATAACTTTTTTGGACAAAAACGAATGATAATTTTATGAAAATGTTAGTATAATATCTGATTAAAAAAACGAATAATAATTATAAAAAATTGATACGTATAGATCCTAATCTGTTATTGAAGAGGACATTTTGTGAAAAATGACAAAATGTATTTTTTTAATTACAGTTTCGTGAGAATTACCTGTGTGTGTGTGTGTGTGTGTTATTAATGGACTATAATAACAGGTCCATGCCAATTAATGTAGCATATCCAAAATTGTGTGTGTGTTTGAGTGTTTATAATGTAGAACAGTGTATCTAACCACAGGTACAGGTCTACCTGTAGTTCTCAGGCTTTAGGAATGCCTTTCCTTCTCCTTCGTCCATTTTCCCTACCACTCTGTCCCTTTCCTCTTCCCTACCACTCTGTCCCTTTCCTCTTCCCTACCACTCTGTCCCTTTCCCCTCCCCTACCACTCTGTCCCTTTCCCCTCCCCTACCACTCTGTCCCTTTCCCCTCCCCTACCACTCTGTCCCTTTCCCCTCCCCTACCACTCTGTCCCTTTCCCCTCCCCTACCACTCTGTCCCTTTCCCTCCCCTACCACTCTGTCCCTTTCCCTCCCCTACCACTCTGTCCCTTTCCCTCCCTTCTGTCCCTTTCCCCTCCCCTACCACTCTGTCCCTTTCCCCCCCTCCCCTACCACTCTGTCCCTTTCCCCTCCCCTCCATCTCTCCCTTTCCCCTCCCTCCATCTCTCCCTTTCCCCTCCCTCCATCTCTCCACTCCCCTCTCCTCCATCTCCCTTTCCCCTCCCCTACCACTCTGTCCCTTTCCCCTCCCCTACCACTCTGTCCTCCCTTTCCCTCCCCCCCTACCACTCTGTCCCTTTCCCCTCCCCTCCATCTCTCCCTTTCCCCTCCCCTCCATCTCTCCCTCCATCTCTCCATCTCCCCTCCCCTCCATCTCTCCCTTTCCCTCCATCTCCCCTCCCCTCCATCTCTCCCTCCCTTCCATCCTCCCTTTCTTCCCTCCATCTCTCCCTTCCCTCCATCTCTCCTTTCCCCTTCCCTCCATCTCTCCCTTTCCCCTTCCCTCCATCTCTCCCTTTCCCCTTCCCTCCATCTCTCCCTTTCCCCTCCCTCCATCTCTCCCTTTCCCCTTCCCTCCATCTCTCCTTTCCCCTCCCTCCATCTCTCCCTTTCCATCTTCTCTCCCTTTCCCCTCCCCTCCATCTCTCCCTTTCCTTCCCTCCATCTCTCCCTTTCCCCTTCCTCCATCTCTCCTTTCCCCTTCCCTCCATCTCTCCTTTCCCCTCCCTCCATCTCTCCCCCCTCCCCTCTCCTCCATCTCTCCCTTTCCCTCCCCTCCATCTCTCCTTTCCCCTTCCCTCCATCTCTCCTTTCCCCTCCATCTCTCCCTCCCCTCCATCTCTCCCTTTCCCCTTCCCTCCATCTCTCCCTTTCCCCTTCCCTCCATCTCTCCTTTCCCCTCCCTCCATCTCTCCCTTTCCCCTTCCCTCCATCTCTCCCTTTCCCCTTCCCCTCCATCTCTCCCTTTCCCCTCCCTCCATCTCTCCCTTTCCCCTCCCTCCATCTCTCCCTTTCCCCTTCCTCCATCTCTCCCTTTCCTTTCCCTCCATCTCTCCCCCCCTCCATCTCTCCCTTTCCCCTCCCTCCATCTCTTTCCTTCTCCATCTTCTCCCCCCTTTCCTCCCTTTCCCTCCCTCCATCTCTCCCTTTCCATCTCTCCCTCCCCCATCTCTCCCTTTCCCCTCCCCCCTTCCCTCCATCTCTCCTTTCCCCTCCCCTCCTCCATCTCTCCCTCCATCCCCTTTCCCCTTCCCTCCATCTCTCCCTTCCCCTCCATCTCTCCCTTTCCTTCCCACATCTCTCCCTTTCCCCTTCCTCCATCTCTCCCCCTCCATCTCTCCCTGGTCCATTCTCCCCTCCCTCCATTCTCCCTTTCCCACTCTTTTCTTCCTCCATCTCTCCCTTTCCCTCCATCTCTCTCCTTTCCCCTCCTCCTCCATCTCCTACCCTTTTCCTCCGTCTCTGCCCTGGTTGTTCCCTTGACTCCATCTCTCCAGCACTCTTTTCCCTTCTCTTCCCCTCCCCTCCATCTCTCCTTTCCCCTCCCCTCCATCTCTCCCTTTCTGTCCATCTCTCCCTTTCCCCTTCCCTCCATCTCTCCTTTCCCCTCCCCCATCTCTCCTTTCCCCTCCTCCACTCTCCTTTTCCTGAATCTCTTTCTCCTCCTCCCATCTCCCTCTCCCTTTCCCTCTTCCCAGATCTCTCCTTTCCCCTCCATCTCTCCCTTTCCCCTCCCTCCATCTCTCCCTTCCCCCATCCCACCACTCTCCCCCTCCCCTCCATCTCTCCCATCTCTCCCTTTCCTCCCTCCATCTCTCCCTTTCCCCTCCCCCCCTCCATCTCTCCCTTTCCCCTTCCCTCCATCTCTCCTTTCCCCCCTCCATCTCCACCCCTTCCTTCCACCATCCTCTTTCCCTCCCCTCCATCTCTCCCCTTCCCACCATCTCTCCCACCCCTTCCCTCCATCTCTCCCTTTCCCCTCCATCCTCCTCCCACCCCTCCATCTCTCCTTTTCTTCTCCCACCATCTCTCCTTTCCACCTCCCACCCTCCTCTCCCAGTCTCCTTCCCTCCATCTCTCCCTTTCCCCCCCTCCATCTCCCAGTCCCCTCCCTCCATCTCTCCCTTTCCCTCCCATCTCTCCCTTTCCTCTCCCAGTCTCCCTTCCCTCCTCCTCCCTCCCACCCTCCATCTCTCCCTTTCCCCTTCCCTCCATCTCTCCCTTTCCCCTCCATCTCCCCTTTCCCACCCCTCCTCTCTCCCACTCTGATGAGTGAGGAATATGAATTCTTCACACTCTTACTTCCTGGCACACGTTTTCATTACTCCGTCTTGCGGTGGTTGTTGTGAGCGGCATGACCATTCTGCACCGCACCTTTCTTCTCTTCCCACTCCTCTTCCTCCCCTGACTCGTCTGTCTCTTCTTTATCGCTCCTCTCGTCCTCCACCTTTTCCTGAAGCGAAAGGAGGGAAAGAAAGAGAGGTGTGTTTAGAAACAGGTCATCCGTCCAGAGACATTACTTTTCCTTTCGGCAAACTGAACCCAAACCAGACTGCTACTCTTTATCAGCTGGGCTTTCCAACACATATCAACGTGTGATTTCTGAATAAACTTTCTCTCTCCTCCACCCACCCCTCCTCTCCCAGTCTCTCTCCTCCACCTACCCACCCCTCCTCTCCCAGTCTCTCTCCTCCACCCTCCCACCCCTCCTCTCCCAGTCTCTCTCCTCCACCCTCCCACCCCTCCTCTCCCAGTCTCTCTCCTCCACCCTCCCACCCCTCCTCTCCCAGTCTCTCTCCTCCACCCTCCCACCCCTCCTCTCCCAGTCTCTCTCCTCCACCCTCCCACCCCTCCTCTCCCAGTCTCTGTCCTCCACCCTCCCACCCCTCCTCTCCCAGTCTCTCTCCTCCACCTACTCACCCCTCCTCTCCCAGTCTCTCTCCTCCACCTACTCACCCCTCCTCTCCCAGTCTCTCTCCTCCACCCTCCCACCCCTCCTCTCCCAGTGTTCCACCCTCCCACCCCTCCTCTCCCAGTCTCTCTCCTCCACCCTCCCACCCCTCCTCTCCCAGTCTCTCTCCTCCAGGATGCATGTTCAGTGCTGTAATGGTTGTATATGTAGTGTTGTCAGGATGTGTGTTCAGTGTTGTCAGAATGTGTGTGTGCAGTGTTGTCAGGGTGTGTGTGTGTGTGCAGTGTTGTCAGGGTGTGTGTGTGTAGTGTTGTCAGGGTGTGTGTACAGTGTTGTCAGGGTGTGTGTGTGTTGTTGTCAGGGTGTGTGTGTGCAGTGTTGTCAGGGTGTGTGTGTATGTGTGTGTGTGTGTGTGCAGTGTTGTCAGGGTGTGTGTGTTGTCAGTGTTGTGGGTGTGTGTGTGTAGTGTTGTCAGGGTGTGTGTGTGCAGTGTTGTCAGGGTGTGTGTGTGCAGTGTTGTCAGGGTGTGTGTGTGCAGTGTTGTCAGGGTGTGTGTGTGCAGTGTTGTCAGGGTGTGTGTGTGCAGTGTTGTCAGGGTGTGTGTGTGCAGTGTTGTCAGGGTGTGTATAGTGTTGTCAGGGTGTGTGTCAGTGTGTGTGCAGTGTGTTGTCAGGGTGTGTGTGTGTTGTCAGGGTGTGTAGTGTTGTCAGGGTGTGTGTGTGTAGTGTTGTCAGGGTGTGTGTGTAGTGTTGTCAGGGTGTGTGTGTGTAGTGTTGTCAGGGTGTGTGTGTGTGTAGTGTTGTCAGGGTGTGTGTGTGCAGTGTTGTCAGGGTGTGTGTGTGTAGTGTTGTCAGGGTGTGTGTGTGTAGTGTTGTCAGGGTGTGTGTGTGTTGTCAGGGTGTGTGTGTGTAGTGTTGTCAGGGTGTGTGTGTGTAGTGTTGTCAGGGTGTGTGTGTGTAGTGTTGTCAGGGTGTGTATGTGTGTAGTGTTGTCAGGGTGTGTATGTGTAGTGTTGTCAGGGTGTGTGTGTGTAGTGTTGTCAGGGTGTGTGTGTGTAGTGTTGTGTACATACATCGCTGCTCAGGAAGCGGACGGCCATACGCAGAATGAGGATGGCCCAGAAGATATGGAGACACTGCAGCACCATCATAAGGAAATTCAGGAAGTAGTATCCAAAGAACGGAGAGTACATAGTCATTGGATAAATGTACGTAGAATAAATGATGCTGAGAGAGAGGAGGGGGGGGCAAGAAGAGCAATAACATCAGTAACAACCAACAGACCATTAACAGACATGTATGATGCTAATCAGAATGTGTTGTTCACTGACTTGCCTAGTTAAAGGTTACATAAGTAAAACAATCAGAATGGCTGTGAGAGACAGATCATTGGTGTGTGGTGGGAGTGTTCAGGTGTCATCTCACTAGAAGGGGAAGATATAGAGTCTAGTGAAGATGAAGACGGCAGCGAAGAGGAAGAAGACGTAGTTACTGGTGTTTCTCCATCCAGCATAGATGAATATCTTAGCGGACTATCAGAGAGAGAGGGAGAGAGAGAAAGGTTGTTGTTGTTAGAAAATAATTGTAATGTCATATTTCTTCCACCAGGTGACAGTACTAAATCTCTCCATATCTCCGCTTCTCCAATATCAGTAGTACTTTATCCACTTCCTGGTTTATTAAATAAAATGGGATTTCCTTGTGGGTGATTCCCCTGTGGGCCCCACCTACAAACTACATGTGCTAACTGTATTATTGTGTTTATTATCGTATCATGGCAGTGATATTATTATCATGTTATGTTGGTGACCCAGCTCTCCTGTAATTGGTTGTACCTCCAGTAAATAGTCGGAGGAGTCGTGCAGCAGCATGATGAGTGTGCCCGCTCTGATGTAGTTGACACACCAGGAGAAACTGATGAGGAAGATGGTGGCCATATGGTGAACCATCTGCTCCTTAAAGTCCTACAGAGAGGAAGGGAGGAAGAGAAGGAGGGAGAGAGAAATGCAGGGAGGGAGAGAGAAGGTTAGAGTTTGTGTTTTGTTACCTTGATAACATGATAACATTCTGATCCTTCACACACACACACCTGCACATGCGCAAACACACACACTATAGTAAATCATGCCAGAGGGCCATCAGGTGACTTTATTTAGCAGGTACACACGGTCTGTACTGACCTGACCCTAGTGGAGTAGAGTCCACTGACAAACTCCCCTTTAACCTCCGGCTCCACACACACAAACACGTCATATCAGTCCAACGTCCACCTCCTGCAGTTGCCCCCTGGCCCCTGTCCCTATACACACTGACACTTACATCAGTGCCATGACAGTAACCCCTGGTCGTCAGTACAGGGGCAACACCATGGCGACAGCAGGAGAGGGATCGGAAAGACTTGCTTACTGTTTTCAATGAATCACTTGTAGCTAACAGAGTGTGCAGCCTTGGTTAACCACTATCCCTGATCTTGTCAACTGCACTCCCCCATGTATGGAAGAATCTTCGGGTGATCTGCGTGCTGTAATTGATTGACTCTTAAAGTGAATAGGACTGTAAGTAAAGGGATTCTGTGCCACCATTTTTAGTGGTTGATTTGTATACTGTATTCTTGATTGTTACAAGCATAGTGTGCTTCATAGAGCAGGCACGGTGCACACTTACTTTCCGTTTGACGTCTGATGCCACACTGAAGATTAGAGAGACGTAGAAACCCAGCTCTATCATATAGTACCAATACTGAGACGGCAGGAGAGTCTGGGGGAGAGATGAGGGATGGAGAGGAACAGATGAGGGATGGATTGATGGAGAGAAATTGATGAGAGATGGAGGGATAGAGGGAAATTGATGAGAGATGGAGGGATAGGGAGAGAGATGGGATGGGGAGAGAGATGGGAGGGATGGGGAGAGAGATGGGAGGGATGGGGAGAGAGATGGGATGGATGGGGAGAGAGATGGGATGGGGAGAGAGATGGGATGGGGAGAGAGATGGGATGGGGAGAGAGATGGGATGGGGAGAGAGATGGGATGGGGAGAGAGATATGGGATGGGGAGAGAGATATGGGATGGGGAGAGAGATATGGGATGGGGAGAGATATGGGATGGGGAGAGAGATATGGGATGGGGAGAGAGATGGGATGGGGAGAGAGATGGGATGGGGAGAGAGATGGGATGGGGAGAGAGATGGGATGGGGAGAGAGATGGGATGGGGAGAGAGATGGGATGGGGAGAGAGATGGGATGGGGAGAGAGATGGGATGGGGAGAGAGATGGGATGGGGAGAGAGATGGGATGGGGAGAGAGATGGGATGGGGAGAGAGATGGGATGGGGAGAGAGATGGGATGGGGAGAGAGATGGGATGGGGAGAGAGATGGGATGGGGAGAGAGATGGGATGGGGAGAGAGATGGGATGGGGAGAGAGATGGGATGGGGAGAGAGATGGGATGGGGAGAGAGATGGGATGGGGAGAGAGATGGGATGGGGAGAGAGATGGGATGGGGAGAGAGATGGGATGGGGAGAGAGATGGGATGGGGAGAGAGATGGGATGGGGAGAGAGATGGGATGGGGAGAGAGATGGGATGGGGAGAGAGATGGGATGGGGAGAGAGATGGGATGGGGAGAGAGATGGGATGGGGAGAGAGATGGGATGGGGAGAGAGATGGGATGGGGAGAGAGATGGGATGGGGAGAGAGATGGGATGGGGAGAGAGATGGGATGGGGAGAGAGATGGGATGGGGAGAGAGATGGGATGGGGAGAGAGATGGGATGGGGAGAGAGATGGGATGGGGAGAGAGATGGGATGGGGAGAGAGATGGGATGGGGAGAGAGATGGGATGGGGAGAGAGATGGGATGGGGAGAGAGATGGGATGGGGAGAGAGATGGGATGGGGAGAGAGATGGGATGGGGAGAGAGAGATGGGATGGGGAGAGAGATGGGATGGGGAGAGAGATGGGATGGGGAGAGAGATGGGATGGGGAGAGAGATGGGATGGGGAGAGAGATGGGATAGGGAGAGAGATGGGATGGGGAGAGAGATGGGATGGGGAGAGAGATGGGATGGGGAGAGAGATGGGATGGGGAGAGAGATGGGATGGGGAGAGAGATGGGATGGGGAGAGAGATGGGATGGGGAGAGAGATGGGATGGGGAGAGATGGGATGGGGAGAGAGATGGGATGGGGAGAGAGATGGGATGGGGAGAGAGATGGGATGGGGAGAGAGATGGGATGGGGAGAGAGATGGGATGGGGAGAGAGATGGGATGGGGAGAGAGATGGGATGGGGAGAGAGATGGGATGGGGAGAGAGATGGGATGGGGAGAGAGATGGGATGGGGAGAGAGATGGGATGGGGAGAGAGATGGGATGGGGAGAGAGATGGGATGGGGAGAGAGATGGGATGGGATGGGGAGAGAGATGGGATGGGGAGAGAGATGGGATGGGGAGAGAGATGGGATGGGGAGAGAGATGGGATGGGAGAGAGATGGGATGGGGAGAGAGATGGGATGGGATGGGAGAGAGATGGGATGGGGAGAGAGATGGGATGGGGAGAGAGATGGGATAGGGAGAGAGATGGGATAGGGAGAGAGATGGGATGGGGAGAGAGATGGGATGGGGAGAGAGATGGGATGGGGAGAGAGATGGGATAGGGAGAGAGATGGGATGGGGAGAGAGATGGGATGGGGAGAGAGATGGGATGGGGATAGAGATGGGATGGGGAGAGAGATGGGATGGGGAGAGAGATGGGATGGGGAGAGAGATGGGATGGGGAGAGAGATGGGATGGGGAGAGAGATGGGATGGGGAGAGAGATGGGATGGGGAGAGAGATGGGATGGGGAGAGAGAGAGAGATGGGATGGGGAGAGAGATGGGATGGGGAGAGAGAGAGAGATGGGATGGGGAGAGAGAGAGGATGGGGAGAGGGGGATGGGGAGAGAGAGATGGGATGGGATGAGAGAGAGAGAGATGGGATGGGGAGAGAGAGAGATGGGATGGGGAGAGAGAGAGAGATGGGATGGGGAGAGAGAGAGATGGGATGGGGAGAGAGAGAGAGATGGGATGGGGAGAGAGAGAGAGAGATGGGATGGGGAGAGAGAGAGAGATGGGATGGGAGAGAGAGAGAGAGAGATGGGATGGGGAGAGAGAGAGATGATGGATGGGGAGAGAGATGGGATGGGGAGAGAGAGAGAGATGGGATGGGGAGAGAGAGAGGAGAGAAAGAGCAAGATAATATCAATAACATACATTGATACTTCCATAATATACTTTCTGAACACAGTCAAACACTGGACATAACATGATATGATTGATTATGATATATGCCTTCCAATGACTTTCCTATGTTACAATGTATTAGTTACCACTCATCAATAACCAGAGGGACATACCAGAATAGGGAAGCCCTGCCACATCTCCTTAAAGTCATACAGCCAGGGTTTCTGAGAGAGGGAGAGAGTCATACATAAATCAGACACTTCAGTCACAGAGAAATACAGCATTGAAACAGAAGAAGTGATAAATCATTTTCACACCCTCTTTTATTTTATTTTTTATATATTCATTTGTCTTTATAATTCTCTTCCAGTGTCATTCGTAACTTCTTTATTAATCATGTTAGAAAAACATCAAATTGTATAACATTTGTTTTGGATACTCCGTTGTCCCTGATATAACCAGCACCTTTGTTGACAAGGCTTCTATTCTATCTTAGTATCCTGTAACACATTAATGCTGTCAGTGAACAGGCTCTGTTTCTCCCATCAATGGTTTAACTAGGATCTAAAGTTTAAACTATGAGTTACGACAGAGGTCAGATGACATGAGTGACCAATGAGGGTGCAGGGAGATTAGCTTGGAGACAGGCAAGAGTTTTAAAGGTCAAAGGTGAAACAGCAGTACTCACGTCAATGAGGGCAGCCAGGCCAGCAATGAAAGCAAGAAGGTAAAAGGTGAATCTCCAACTGCAAGAGAACACACAAAATCGTTGGACAACACACACACAGACCTCCAGTACTGTACCACACAACAACCTGCTGACTACAGATAGAGACCTCCAGTACTGTACGACACAACAACCTGCTGACTACAGATAGAGACCTCCAGTACTGTACAACATCAACCTGCTGACTACAGATAGAGACCTCCAGTACTGTACGACACAACAACCTGCTGACTACAGCTAGAGACCTCCAGTAATGTACAACAACCTGCTGACTACAGATAGAGACCTCCAGTACTGTACTAGTACAGTACTAGTGATTGTGATATTAACTACAGGTTGCTATCTACACTAGTGATTGTGATATTAACTACAGGTTGTCTCTACACTAGTGATTGTGATATTAACTACAGGTTGTTATCTACACTAGTGATTGTGATATTAACTACAGGTTGTCTCTACACTAGCGATTGTGATATTAACTACAGGTTGTTATCTACACTAGCGATTGTGATATTAATGTCAGTATTAGTGTAACACAGCCACTGTCTCAGTCCAATAACAATGACACACACTGTTGGGATATAAATTGATTCTGCTGATAGGGCCAAACTGTCTCCTGGGACTGGTGAGGGATGTGAGGGGCGGGCGGCGTATGTGTGTGTGTGGGGCCCGGGGGGTAGGAGGAGCCTTGATAAAACCCGGCTGGCAATATAATGAGTGTCAGATATACTGTAAATAGACTCATGCTTTAACACTCAGACATGTGCTCACAGCACGTGTGTGTGTGTGTGTGTGTGTCTGTGCATAGGGGTGTGTTGGTGACAGATTGGCATTAAGCAGCTTTTTGTGAAGCAGCTGTGTTGTTGTCTTGTTTTGTGCCTGTGTTCATGCATGTGTGTGTGTGTACATGTGTGGGAGTGTGTATGCATGTGTACCTGGCCTCTTTGAACTTCTTCAGTAGACTGGGTCGGTCCTGGTTCCTGCGTCTCCTGAACCATCTCTGCACCTGTCTCTCTGAACAACCTGTCTGCTTACACAGACTGTCTATAGAACTCTGTAGGAGGGAGGGAGAGCGGGGGAATAGAGGGAGCGAGAAAGGCAGGAGGGAGGGAGAGTGGGGGATAGGGGGAGAGAGAAAGGCAGGAGGGAGGGAGAGCGGGGATAGGGGGAGAGAGAAAGGAGGAAGAGAGAGCGGGGGATAGGGGGAGAGAAAAGGCAGGAGGAAGAGAGAGCGGGGATAGGTGGAGAGAGAAAGGCAGGAGGGAGGGAGAGCGGGGGATAGGGGAGAGAGAAAGGGAGAGCAGGGGATAGGGGGAGAGAGAAAGGGAGGAGGGAGGGAGAGCGGGGGATAGGGGGAGAGAGAAAGGGAGGAGGGAGGGAGAGCGGGGGATAGGGGAGAGAGAAAGGGAGGAGGAAGAGAGAGCGGGGGGATAGGTGGAGAGAGAAAGGGAGGAGTGAGGGAGAGCGGGGATAGGGGGAGAGAGAAAGGGAGGAGGGAGGGAGAGCGGGGGGATAGGGGGAGAGAGAGCGGGGATAGGGGAGAGAGAAAGGCAGGAGGGAGGGAGAGCGGGGGATAGGGGGAGAGAGAAAGGCAGGAGGGAGGGAGAGCGGGGATAGGGGGGAGAGAGAAAGGCAGGAGGGAGGGAGCGGGGGATAGGGGAGAGAGAAAGGCAGGAGGGAGGGAGAGCGGGGATAGGGGAGAGAGAAAGGGAGGAGGGAGGGAGAGCGGGGATAGGGGAGAGAGAAAGGGAGGAAGGAGAGAGAGCGGGGGATAGGGGGAGAGAGAAAGGGAGGAGGAAGGAGAGAGAGCGGGGGATAGGGGGAGAGAGAAAGGGAGGAAGGAGAGAGAGCGGGGGATAGGGGGAGAGAGAAAGGGAGGAGGAGGGAGGAGAGCGGGGGATAGGGGAAGAGAGAAAGGGAGGAAGGAGGGAGAGCGGGGGATAGGGGAGAGAGAAAGGGAGGAAGGAGAGGAGCGGGGGATAGGGGAAGAGAGAAAGGGAGGAAGGAGAGAGAGCGGGGGATAGGGGGAGAGAGAAAGGGAGGAAGGAGAGAGAGCGGGGGGATAGGGGGAGAGAGAAAGGAGGAGGGAGAGAGAGCGGGGATAGGGGGAGAGAAAGGGAGGAGGGAGGGAGAGCGGAGAGAGAAAAGGAGGAGGGGGAGAGAGCGGCAGAGAGAAAGGGAGGAGGGAGGGAGAGCGGCAGAGAGAAAGGGAGGAGGGAGGGAGAGCGGCAGAGAGAAAGGGAGGAGGGAGGGAGAGCGGGAGAGAGAAAGGGAGGAGGGAGGGAGAGCGGGGGATAGGGGGAGAGAGAAAGGGAGGAGGGAGAGAGAGCGGGGGATAGGGGAGAGAGAAAGGGAGGAGGGAGAGAGAGCGGGGATAGGGGAGAGAGAAAGGGAGGAGGGAGGGAGAGCAGGAGAGAGAAAGGGAGGGGGTAGGGAGAGCGGCAGAGAGAAAGGGAGGAGGGAGGGAGAAAGGGAGGAGGGAGGGAGAGCGGGGATAGGGGGAGAGAGAAAGGGAGGCGGAAGAGAGAGGGGATAAGGGGAGAGAGAAAGGGAGGCGGAAGAGAGAGCGGGGATAGGGGAGAGAGAAAGGGAGGCGGAAGAGAGAGCGGGGGATAGGGGAGAGAGAAAGGGAGGAGGGAGAGAGAGCGGGGATAGGGGGAGAGAGAAAGGGAGGTGGAAGAGAGAGCGGGGATGGGGGAGAGAGAAAGGGAGGAGGGAGAGAGAGCGGGGGATAGGGGGAGAGAGAAAGGGAGGGGAAGAGAGAGCGGGGGATAGGGGAGAGAGAAAGGGAGGAGGGAGAGAGAGCGGGGGATAGGGGGAGAGAGAAAGGGAGGCGGAAGAGAGAGCGGGGGATAGGGGAGAGAGAAAGGGAGGAGGGAGGGAGAGCGGGGGATAGGGGGAGAGAGAAAGGGAGGAGGGAGAGAGAGCGGGGGATAGGGGGAGAGAGAAAGGGAGGAGGGAGAGAAGGGTAGAAAGGGATACAGTTTAGCATAATGATTTGTGTGGTGCTGTATACAGATGTAGGATCTTAATTTGAGTCAGGTTGTGTGGTGCTGTATACAGATGTAGGATCTTAATTTGAGTCAGTTTGCTACAGCAGGAAAATAATTCTGCAGCAACGGGATATGTGAATTATTATATGGATTATAATTAGGGATTGATACATTTTTCGTTAGGGCAAATCAAGTCTGAAATGACAAACTTTAGAAACCTTTTTAAAACTCAAATACACACGTTTACATTTCCTGCTGTGCAGAATTTTTTTTGCAACAAAAGACTGAACAAATTAAGAACTGTAGCAATTGTGTAGTGTTAATGTGTTCATGTGTGTGTGTGCATGCGTACCTGTGTGCATGTGTCTCTGTGCATGCGTGCATTGGTGTAGTCTTTTTTAGTTGTGTTACCTGTGAGGGGTTCTTGGTTGTGTTACAGTAGAAGGACTCCAGTGTGGGGTTGTGTGAGACTATGAGCCGAACTTTCTCCTCCACCCCCATGACAGCAGCCAGTGGGGTGGCCACTAACCTGCACACACAGAGAGGGGGGAGAGAGGGATGAGATGGGAGGAAGAGAGAGAGACGGCATGAGAGAGGTATGAAGGGAAGGAGAGAAAGTGATAGAGAGAGAGTGACAGAGAAAGGTTGACTTATTGCTAAGCTAACACACAACATACAGGTGGGTGAGAGAAGAGAGGGAGGGAAAGGACACAGAGGAGAAGAGGAAGCAGAGATATGATCAGAGTGACTCAGTGAAAACAGACCGAGATTAAATTACAGATTGAAGGTAAAATAATGTAATTAAAGATTAGCGGTGGAGAGGACAAGATGGACAGAGGAAGGGAGGGAGGGAGAAAAAGGGTGGAGCATGTGGAGGAGGGGGGGGGCGTAGGAATATAAACATGTAGACAGATGGGGGAAAGAGAAGAGGTATTAACATGTAGACAGATGGGGAAAGAGAAGAGGTATTAACATGTAGACAGATGGGGAAAGAGAAGAGGTATTAACATGTAGACAGATGGGGAAAGAGAAGAGGTATTAACATGTAGACAGATGGTGAAAGAGAAGAGGTATTACATGTAGACAGATGGTGAAAGAGAAGAGGTATTAACATGTAGACAGATGGTGAAAGAGAAGAGGTATTAACATGTAGACAGATGGGGGAAAGAGAAGAGGTATTAACATGTTGACAGATGGGGAAAGAGAAGAGGTATTACATGTAGACAGATGGTGAAAGAGAAGAGGTATTACATGTAGACAGATGGTGAAAGAGAAGAGGTATTAACATGTAGACAGATGGTGAAAGAGAAGAGGTATTAACATGTAGACAGATGGTGAAAGAGAAGAGGTATTAACATGTAGACAGATGGGGAAAGAGAAGAGGTATTAACATGTTGACAGATGAGGAAAGAGAAGAGGATTAATCTTATGAGGGGTGACAGCCAGACAGTCAGCCAAACAGACAGACAGACGGACAGAAGAACAGATGGACAGACGTACCTCTCGAAGATCTGTCGTATTACGAGGAAGGCTAGGGCGATGGGTAGCACCACCCAAAGGTCGCTGGCCTTGGCGTAGACACGGCCATCTTTGTCCTCCAGGTCAGCCCAACCCAGCCCCTCAGGGAACCACAGCCGCTCATTCCAGAACCACTCGCTCAGACTGGACACCATACTGGGGAGAGAGCAGAGAAGACGGTTAATATACTGACATTTACACACACACACACTCAAAGATACACACACACATACACAAACACACACAGCTGGCAGCATGCTGCCTCAGAGGGATGGGAGAAAGGAGTGGTTACATCATCCTTTGTGGTTATTTGAATTGCCAGTTAATGAAAGGATGTGACCAGTTGTCCCATGTGTAGCCTACTTCCTGGTCTCTTTTATGACACAATGTCTGTCTAATCCTTCTCTATCTCATCCTAGCCAGACACAGGAGGAATAGAAAGGGTTAAAATCCCTAACTGAATGAATGTTTAGTTATCCATTTCTCTCACCGCAGTTAAACAACAGGAACCATCCCAATCAGAGGAAATGTTCATACCTCAACAATCGTCTGAAGTCAGATCCATATTATAATCTATACCATCTGCTGTGTAAACTCCACATAACACGCATTGGGAGAAATCTGCAGGCCATTTGAATAGGAAAGATTGGCACCAACTAATTAGATGTAATGCCATTGTGCAAATATTCCCCATTCAATTACAGATGTAGGATCTTCATTTGATCACCCTGTTGTAGGAGAACTGTCCTGCAATGCAGGAAATGTAAAACTTGTTTGGTATTTGAGGTTTAAAAAGGCTTCTGAAGTTTGTAATTTCCATTTAGAAATTTCAGACTTAATATTCCCTTACGTAAAATGTATCAATCCCTACGAAAATGTAAATTAATTATAATCTACATAATAATCACATTCATGTTGATGTAGGATTATTTTCCTGCTGTAGCAAACTGGCTCAAATTAAAGATGGAATCCAAAGGTCGCGGGCAACCTCACTCTGCCCCCACTTGTTGTGTCGTTTTCTCACTTTCAACGAAGACAAGGGGGTTGAGCTAATAAAGTTGGTTAATAAAGTCTGATTTTATATGATATACACTGCTCAAAAAAATAAAGGGAACACTAAAATAACACATCCTAGATCTGAATTAATTAAATATTCTTATTAAATACTTTTTTCTTTACATAGTTGAATGTGCTGACAAGAAAATCACACAAAAATTATCAATGGAAATCAAATGTATCAACTTGGAGTCACACTCAAAATTAAAGTGGAAAACCACACTACAGGCTGATCCAACTTTGATGTAATGTCCTTAAAACAAGGCAAAATGAGGCTCAGTAGTGTATGTGGCCTCCACGTGCCTGTATGACCTCCCTACAACACCTGGGCATGCTCCTGATGAGGTGGCGGATGGTCTCCTGAGGGATCTCCTCCCAGACCTGGACTAAAGCATCCGCCAACTCCTGGACAGTCTGTGGTGCAACGTGGCGTTGGTGGATGGAGCGAGACATGATGTCCCAGATGTGCTCAATTGGATTCAGGTCTGGGGAATGGGTGGGCCAGTCCATAGCATCAATGCCTTCCTCTTGCAGGAACTGCTGACACACTCCAGCCACATGAGGTCTAGCATTGTCTTGCATTAGGAGGAACCCAGGGCCAACCGCACCAGCATATGGTCTCACAAGGGGTCTGAGGATCTCATCTCGGTACCTAATGGCAGTCAGGCTACCTCTGACGAGCACATGGAGGGCTGTGCGGCCCCCCCAAAGAAATGCCACCCCACACCATGACTGACCCACCGCCAAACCGGTCATGCTGGAGGATGTTGCAGGCAGCAGAACGTTCTCCACAGCGTCTCCAGACTCTGTCACGTCTGTCACATGTGCTCAGTGTGAACCTGCTTTCATCTGTGAAGAGTACAGGGCGCCAGTGGCGAATTTGCCAATCTTGGTGTTCACCTGTGGACGTCGGGCCCTCATACCACCCTCATGGAGTCGGTTTCTGACCGTTTGAGCAGACACATGCACATTTGTGGCCTGCTGGAGGTCATTTTGCAGGGCTCTGGCAGTGCTCCACCTGCTCCTCCTTGCACAAAGGCGGAGGTAGCGGTCCTGCTGCTGGGTTGTTGCCCTCCTACGGCCTCCTCCACGTCTCCTGATGTACTGGCCTGTCTCCTGGTAGCGCCTCCATGCTCTGGACACTACGCTGACAGACACAGCAAACCTTCTTGCCACAGCTCGCATTGATGTGCCATCCTGGATGAGCTGCACTACCTGAGCCACTTGTGTGGGTTGTAGACTCCGTCTCATGCTACCACTAGAGTGAAAGCACCGCCAGCATTCAAAAGTGACCAAAACATCAGCCAGGAAGCATAGGAACTGAGAAGTGGTCTGTGGTCACCACCTGCAGAACCACTCCTTTATTGGGGGTGTCTTGCCTAATTGCCTATAATTTCCACCTGTTGTCTATTCCATTTGCACAACAGCATGTGAAATGTATTGTCAATCAGTGTTGCTTCCTAAGTGGACAGTTTGATTTCACAGAAGTGTGATTGACTTGGAGTTACATTGTGTTGTTTAAGTGTTCCCTTTATTTTTTTGAGCAGTGTATTTGGCTGTTTTTACTGAATAATATTTAGAAGTAGCCCCTTTTCACGTTTTGAAGACGTAACTGCTAAATGCTACATCTTTAAATCTAAATCCAACATCTTTAGGTTCGGGGCCTGCAGACTTGTCCTAACTAGTGGTCAACATACTATCAACATAACATTTAGGACCGAGACCTGCAGGCTCCTAACTAGTGGTCCACATAGTATCAACACAGCATTTAGGACCGAGACCTGCAGGCTCCTAACTAGTGGTCAACATACTATCAACAACATTTAGGACCAAGACCTGCAGACACAACAGGTGTAGGAGAGGCCCAGTGACCCACAGAGGGGAAGTACAACTGAACATAAATCACTTCTTCATTCATCCACCACATGGACATGGCATAGCAATGCCTATATACAGCCAGCACAGGCGAAACACAGTTTCTTTTGTGTGCATATGTTTTCACCACGGCCTGTAGGTCCAGGTTACTGGCCCAACTGTTTTCTATACTGAGTATTGCCAACCCAGACAGTCTTTCCTGTGACATTATATGTCCATTGCGCTGCACACAATTGAAACAGTCTTGAATGATGTATGCCAAGGTATACCTGAGATAAGGCACTGTTGAGTTTGCAACACCACAACTCAAATGCCGGTTCAGCAGTATGAACGAAATAGCAAACAGCTTTTTTGTTCAAGCCCTCAAGAACTGTTGGCCGCTAAAGATGATCATCTGTTTGCATCTGCCAATGTATTGACTGTAAAGTATCCAGACGACCTGTCCCCAGAGCTTTCAATAGGCTACAGTTCATCTCTTTCCGTAACCTGTTGAGGCCGGCAATTAAGGAGAATCAGAGGCTAAATTAAAGATGTTGCGAAACTGCTGTATTTGAACTCTTCTGCCCAGTTCCCCGGATGTTGCTATGGCAATAAAGATGTTTTTACCATCCCTGTAAAACTGTCGCTTTTGTGGAGAGATCGTTTTCAAAACTAAAACTCCTTAAAAAACTCCCTATGAAGCATTAGGCTCTCGGTCTCATATTGGGGTGGCAGGGTAGCCTAGTGGTTAGAGCGTTGGACTAGTAACCGGAAGGTTGCAAGTTCAAACCCTCGAGCTGACAAGGTACAAATCTGTCGTTTTGCCCCTGAACAGGCCCCCACTGTTCCTAAGCCGTCATTGAAAATAAGAATTTGTTCTGGTAAAATTAAAAAAAAGTGTTTTTGAACAGCTCCACTCATTGCCCTGGCGCCTTCGTAGCTGTTACCACAGCATTTGTTGTTCACTGATATCCCAGTCTGGTCTCATAGCCTAGACGTAACATAGTAAGCATAAATCCAGAACACTAAAATGAGTATGATATGTTATATTTTGTATGCTTACATAAGATATTAGGTTACTTAAAGCAAAAACGAAAGGAGGGTGGTTGTTAGGTGTGGGAATATAACGCAAACATCTACCAACACGAACATCTAGAAACCCAAAGGTTACGTGTTTCAATCTCAGACAACTTTAGCATTTTAGCTAATTGCCAACTTTGCAACTACTTTATAGCTCCTTTGCAACTAAACTCAAAAAAAGAAAAAAGAGAAACATCCTCTCACTGTCCACTGCATTTATTTTCAGCAATCTTAACACGTGTAAATATTTGTATGAACATAACAAGATTCAACAACTGAGACACAAACTTAATAAGTTCCACAGACATGCGAGTAACAGAAATGGAATAATGTGTCCCTGAACAAAGGGGGGGGTCAAAATCAAAAGTCAAAGTCAGGATCTGGTGTGGCCACCAGCTGCATTAAGTACTGCAGTGCATCTCCTCCTCATGGACTGCACCAGATTTGCCAGTTCTTGCTGTGAGATGTTACCCCACTCTTCCACCAAGGCACCTGCAAGTTACCGGAGATTTCTGGGGGGAATGGCCCTAGCCCTCACCCTCCGATCCAACTGGTCCAAGACATGCTCACTCAGTGGGATTGAGATCCGGGCTCTTCGCTGGCCATGGCAGACCACTGACTTTCCTGTCTTTCAGGAAATCACACACAGAATGAGAAGTATGGCTGGTGATATTGTCATGCTGGAGGGTCATGTCAGGATAAGCCTGCAGGAAGGGTACCACATGAGGGAGGAGGATGTCTTCCCTGTAACGCACAGCATTGAGATTGCCTGCAATGACAACAAGCTCAGTCCGATGATGCTGTGACACACCACCCCAGACCATGACGGACCCTCCACCTCCAAATCGATTCCGCTCCAGAGTACAGGCCTCAGTGTTTTTGCCAGTCCTGTCTGGTCCAGCGACAGTGGGGTTGTGCCCATAGGCGACATTGCTGCCGGAGATGTCTGTTGACAATCTTCCTTACAACAGGCCTACAAGCCCTCAGTCCAGCCTCTCTCAGCCTATTGAGGACAATCTGAGCACTGATGGAGGGATTGTGCACTCCTGGTGTAACTCAAGCAGTTGTTGTTGCCATCCTGTACCTGTCCCGCAGGTGTGATGTTCGGATGTACCAATCCTGTGCAGGTGTTGTTACACGTGGTCTGCCACTACGAGGATGATCAGCTGTCCGTCCTGTCTCCCTGTAGCGCTGTCTTAGGCGTCTCACAGTACAGACATTGCAATTTATTTGCCCTGGCCACATCTGCAGTCCTCATGCCGCCTTGCAGCATGCCTAAGGCACGTTCACGCAGATGAGCAATTCTTTTGATGTTTTTCAGTCAGTAGAAAGGCCTCTTTAGTGTGGTAAGTTTTCATAACTGTGACCTTAATTGCCTACCGTCTGTAAGCTGTTAGTGTCTTAACGACCGTTCTACAGGTGCATTTTCATTAGTTGCTTATTGTTCATTGAATGAGCATGGGAAACAGTGTTTAAACCCTTTACAATGAAGATCTGTGAAGTTATTTGGATTTTTACAAATTATCTTTTAAAGACAGGGTCCTGAAAAAGGGACGTTTCTTTTTTTGCTGAGTTTATGTAGCATGTTAGCTACCCCTTCCCCTTTCAGCCAACCCTTCCACTAAACCTAACCTTAACCGCGTTAGCCACCTAGCTAATGTTAATGAGCATTTCTCCTTTGCCAAGATAATCCATCCACCTGACAGGTGTGGAATATCAAGAAGCTGGTTAAAAAGCATGATCATTACACTAGTGCACCTTGTGCTGGGGACAATAAAAGGCCACTCTAAAATGTGCAGTTTTGTCAAACAACACAATGCCACAGATGTCTCAAATTTGGAGGGAGCGTGCAATTGGCATGCTGACTGCAGGAATGTCCACCAGAGCTGTTGTCAGAGAATGTAATGTTAATTGCTCTACCATAAGCTGCCTCCAACGTCGTTTTAGAGAATTTGGCTCACAACCGCAGACCATGTGTATGGCATCATGTAGGCGAGCGGTTTGCTGATGTCAACGTTGTGAACAGAGAGACCCATACTGGCAGTGGGGTTATGGCATGGGCAGGCATATGCTACGGACAACAACACAATTGCATTTTATCGATGGCAATTTGAATACACAGAGATACCGTGATGAGATCCTGAGGCCCATTGTCGTGCCTTTAATCTGCTGCCATGTTTCAGCATGGTAATGCTCTATGTCGCAAGGATCTATACACAATTCCTGGAAGCTGAAAATGTCCCAGTTTTTCCATGGCCTGCATACTCACCAGACATGTCACCAATTGAGCATGTTTGGGATGCTCTGGATTCCAGTTCCCGCCAATATCCAGCAACTTCTCACAGCCATTGAAGAGGACTAGGCCACAGGCCACAATTAACAGCCTGATCGGGAGATGT
The DNA here is from genome assembly GCF_018296145.1 of Oncorhynchus tshawytscha. Taxonomy (NCBI): domain Eukaryota; kingdom Metazoa; phylum Chordata; class Actinopteri; order Salmoniformes; family Salmonidae; genus Oncorhynchus; species Oncorhynchus tshawytscha. The sequence continues at coordinate 4,062,156 of NC_056431.1, forward strand.
GTCGCGCTGCATGAGGCAAATGGTGGTTTTAAGGTATCTGTGACCAACAGATGCATATCTGTATTCCCAGTCATGTGAAATCAAATCTTTGAAATTGTTGCTTGTTGCGTTTTTATATTTTTGTTCAGTATAAATGGAGTGTTTGGATTTACGTACAGAATAATACAAAATGCTCTGAGACCACGTTGCAAGATGATATCACCTTACTTTCAATCAGTTATTTTCTTCTTTTTCAAGGCCTGAGGCACTTCTTCAGTTACATTCCTGAAGCCCAAGAAACAAACACTTGGCTTCCTGATTTATGACAGGCGCTTTGTGGTTTCAGAGAGAGAAAAGTAGAGAGAAGCTTTACTTTGACTGTGATTTGGGTGTGGTAGGATGGGGACGGGAGTTGAGTGGGGGACGGTATGAATCATGGCTGAATATTTTGCTGTGAATCATCTATCTGTGCTGAGTCAGAATGTCCTCCCACACACCACTCAACCCTAAACCCTGCTCCCTAAACCCAGCACCTAAACCACTACACTAATCCTCTCTGACGCCACCCTCCTACACCCTACCCAACCCACTCCCCCGATTCTCCTCAGCCCCCAAACCCCTCCCCTATCCACTCCCCCTCCCTGATCCCTCCAGGACTTGCCTCATTGAGTAGGTTCCCTCCCCAGCTGACAGAAGCTCAGAGGCAGAGCGAGGCCTCCCTCCATGCCTACCTCGCTGCCTGCCTCCCTCCTTTCTTCCCTGCCTAACATTACCCAGACCCAGAGCAGGCCTGGCTCTCTTTCAACTATGCAGCTGGATTTACACACACATTAAGGACTGATATACAGCCAGGGAAGGGAGTGCCGCTGACACCCAACGGTAGCATACACTGAGATAAACTGGACTTTTCACATTGGTTAACATTGAAACGGATAGGAGCTACCGGCTAATACAGAACTGACCCTTTGAGCTTCAATAAAAATGTTAGCTAACGCTAGGCTAGCTTTGGATAGCTTAGGTTACGTAGGCGTGGATCCCCATACACCAGGCACACTAACAAGATGGTAAATGAAGTTACAACACTAAGTTACGTCTACAGAAGCCTTCCCTTCTCACACACACTCTCCCCTGAGACACTGTCATTGTTCAGTTAATTCCACATCTTAGCAGGTTACTCATCAACACCAGACACATTTCCTGTCACAACTCAGAGTGCATCTCAATCGTCTTCCCCTCCTCATCTCCTTTCCTTCATCAGGTGTGTATCTCAATACTCTAAAATGCCTTCCTCTCGTCATCTCATCTCCTCTGTCAGCACTGATCTGATAGAAGCGGACAGGACAGCTGGACCTCTGCTATAAAGCTTCCACCTATCCAGTCTATTGAGATCAGTGCAGGTGATGTTAAAAACAAGAAATGGTGAGATTGACACATCAACATGTGTCTAAAGTAGTTTCTCCAACGTGAGCTATAGGATGCAGGTTTTGGCAAACCCCTGCACCCTGTTGTAGAAACGCTGCAAGGTTGATGACACTGAGTCCTGGGGGGTTGCTGCTGCTATTGAGACAGCATTAGTGCTATTGTTTCACCCGTCACTCCTCTGCAGCATAGCATTCCTGCTAGCATCATGGGATTACTGATACAACATCATCCTGCTGAACTCAGAGGCAGGGAGGAAGGGAGGGAGGGTCCATGTATTCACTGGGAAATCAACACCTCCACAACACAGACAGGAGGCGGGGGGGGGCTGGACAGGTGAATAACCCTGTTGACTTTCTGTGAGCACACTAGCAGAGGTATTGAACTCTTCTACTTTCCATGCCTTTAGGGCACATCACCCAGATTGCCTGCTATTCTAGAAATGTAGTACGGAACTCTGTAAAATGCTGTTGAAGATCACAACACTAACGAGCAGATGTACACAGAGCAAAGAGGAGGGTAGGACACAGTACATTGCTTACAACTACTGCACACTCCTAAGAAGACAATTCTTAAAAGCAACATACATTGTAGATATAGAAATTCCTCTGTCCTACTGTGTTTTAGGCAGTTGATTCTTGTATAGGTGAGTCTTCTAGGCAGAGTTAACCACAACAGCACAGATACAGGGATCTTCCCTGCTACAAAACAGAGCCACAGAGCAGTCCAAAGATCATAACACATCACACACAGCAGAGAAGCAATAAAGGCCGGACTCACTTCCCTGTGTGATAACCACTGGTCCCAACTCACAATATCATGTGGACGTAAAGCAGCCGTACCTGCAGTAAACAGTAGAGTAGGCCTGGGGGTGTCAGTATGCTAACGTATGGTCTAGAGGTCTCTCTCTCCATGGGAGGAATCACAGATTTCATTTAGATAAACATTAGAAACATGGTGGTGACATTTCAGTCAATACCAGTGTTCTTGAGTCTAAGAGCGCCAGTGTGTGTGTGTGTGTGTGTGTGTGTGTGCGCATCGCAACAGATCAAAGAAAAAAACTTTTTCAGGTCAGCCAGAGGATCCAGCCTGCTACAGCACTTTTCCTGACAGAAGCCCAACTCCCCTTCCTATTGGCTGACAGGATCATGTGACCGGACTCTGGCCATTTTTCTGAGCCAATCAGATGGAGGATGTCTCTCTGGCTGGATGGGAGAGTGGAAGTGCCATCTCTCTCCCTCCCTCTGTTTCTGTGGGGCTGTCTGACAGGAGAATGTGAGTCATAACGCATATCATACATCCTCTGGCACACAGAGATGACCAGGATAGAGTAGAGAAGTGTGGAGCTATATATATATATATATATATATATGAGAGAGAGACCTGTCTAGTTTCAGTGACCTTAATTGTAATTTGAGATCAGCGTTCATAACTGAGACTGCCATGTTGTAAATCATGCTTCCAGTCAATGGGAGGTTTGCGTGACAGGCAGACATCAAATTAGGATTTGGCCTACTGAGATAAAATCTCTTGAACTATATAGACTTTGTCCAACAGTGGGTCTAAATTATGTCAGGTTAAATTATTTAGAGTCCGTGTAATTTCAACATAAAGTAATATAATTCACAACCAGATTAAAGTCCACATTCTGGTTTGGTTAATCTCAAACTAAAAATGTGATTTCATGACCTCGGATTACAAGGTTTAGAGATCCAGAGCGTGACCCTCTGTATCCTCACCAGTCACACACACACACTGATGTTATATTATTATGACTGAAAATTCACTTTAATGCAGGTCATGCCTGCAACATTTTTAACAGCAATATTCTGTTCTGTCTGTCTCCTTCTCCAACTGGCAGAGGGAGAGGATGTTGGACTGTACTCCTTGCTGTGACCCTGTAAAAGAGCACTTTACTGAAATTAGAGGGCCAAACACAGACAGACATGCAATAAAATGTACACATAAAAACTACAAGTTATTGAAGGAGTAAAGCCTAATGGATAGATGCAGGGTAGAGAGTTAGGACTCAGATCTTTGATGTGTTAACAGTCAGCTATTGATCCATCAGTGTGTTTAAGATCAGTGACATCATGCTGTCTGTGTGACATCATGCTGTCTGTGTGACATCATGCTGTCTGTGTGACATCATGCTGTCTGTGTGAGCACCTTACTTTTTACCTGTTCTTTTTAATAAGGATGCATTTGACAGTCAAAAGTTTAAGATATAGTTTAAAATATAAGTTATGAAGAGTAAATATGATCTTATTCATTGCTACATGCCACTCCATATGCTTCCCATTCCTGTTTTTACCACTTTTACCTTCGCTTTTGTACACCTGCTTCAAACAGCTGAAAAATCTATATTTTGGGTTATTGAAAATGTATTTACTTCACAGTGGTTTGGATTGTGAAATGATTATCTACGCTTGTTTTGTCACATAAACTTAAATTAGGCAAAGTATTAGAATTTTAGCAACCAAGAAATGGCTGAGCGATTTCTGCATATTGTACGTTTAAGCTTTTTTTATTTTACCATTTGTCAGAAGGACCCAAACACAATATACCTTATTCAAAACATCTATGAACTCGGAAATCTCAGACTTCTGAGCGTTCAAAACAACTGATAACTCGAGAAAAAAAAAAGAAAAAAAAAGTTCCCACTCTGAAAAATAACCCAACTTCCAACTCAGGAACTCGGACCACTTTGTAGAACTCCGACTTTTTGACCTGAAGATCACCGACGTCATGATTTGACTTCATATTTTTCCGAGTTCACAATTATCAAATCATATATGGAACAGTGTTTGGGTCTTTGCGTGTCAAAAAAGATACATGTCAAATAACACTATTTGACGCATCAAATGATACTATTTGACACATTAAATAAGCTTTTAATTTGACACGTCAAATAACACAATTCTATTATAGAATGTTGTGTGTGCTGAATTTGCATGTGTAAACCAAGCGCCACCACTACTGTCAGTAGCACTGTCAAAGCTGTACATAAAAAGTCTGCAAACAAGCGCACACCGGCCACGAACGATATATTTACAATACTGCTTTAATTATAAGGCATTATTTGTTCGACAGCAACTTCTAGGGTAGCTAGCTAGCTTTAACTTGGTACCTAGCTAGCACCAATACAACCAGCCTGAAAACAATGATCAGTCGAAACTGCAGTCATTTTCATTATTCTTAGCAATGATTTAGGAATCCTTGCGAGTAAGTATTAGCTAGGTAGTCACTTGTTGTTCGCCTATTGAAATTGAACTTCAGTTCATGGATATAAATAGCTAGCCAGCTACTTAACCCTGTTGCCCAAAACTAACGTTTTAAGCAGCCAGCTAGCTTCATCAGAGGTCCAGCTGTCCTGTCCACTTCTATCAGATCAGTGCTAATCAAATGGCTACCCAGATTATTTGCATTGCCCCCCCACGCTGCTGCTACTCTCTGTTATTATCTATGCATAGGCACTTAAATAACTCTTACCTACATGTACATAATTACCTCAATTACTTCGACCCCGGTGCCCCCCCGCACATTGACACATTGACTCTGTACCGGTAACCCCTGTATATAGCACGGCTATTGTTATTTACTGCTGCTCTTTAATTTGTTGTTATTCTTATCTCTTACCTTTTGGGGTATTTTCTTAAAACTGCATTGTTGGTTAAGGGCTTGTAAAAGTAAGCATTTCACTGTAAGGTCTACTACACCTGTTGTATTCGGCGCATGTGACAAATAACATTTGATTTGATTTGCTGACAGAGGCGTGATGCTTGACTGGAACGATTATGTGTTGTGAAGCTAGCCACAATAAGGATTAGGCACAATAGTGGAATTTACGGGTTGCCTTCAAAATAAAAGTACCTCTTAGAAAGTGATGCAGAAGGTTACTGGTGGAATCATGCCATATTTAGACTAGATCATGTTATGAAATGGGGTATCAGTCTACTCGGTGACACCCAGAGAACACAGTGAAATAAGTATGCCCCCAGTGCAATGCTAAAGTCTAATATATCCAGTGTAATTTCAACGCTTTTTTTAATGTACAAATTATAATATTTTTTTACATTTTATATAACAACATTCCAAACTCGTTTAGCATGATGTATTTAACTATGGCATAATTGACAGCGATTTGCGTCACTGTCAATGACATACTTTTATTTTGAAGGCTAACCTCAAAGTCCAGTATTGTGGCTAATTCTTATTGTGGCTAGTTTCACATAGATGGGTCCGTCCACCATTAATCAAATAAAAGCTGTTATAAATTAGGGTCCTTTTAAATTATGACACCTAGCTATATAGTTAATTGTCTAACTATAGCTACTGAAACAGATGTTGTTTTGCTATGTTTTTGGGGAAGAACATTGTTTGCATCCATCAGCTAGCTAGCTTTTTTTATGACCAGCGTTGTAGGTGCGCGAGACAACTTTACCAGCATCATAGCATACGTGTCGGTGAATCGTTGTAACATATGACATACGAGTGATAGTGTAATCAATGTGTAATACCTACGTAAAAGCTTTATGAACGCGTTAAATGATTATGTGACGTGCAGTCATATTCAGGTCCAACAAGCTTATTTGACACATCAAATAGTGTTATTTGAAGTGTAGATTTTTTGACACGAAAAGACCCAAAGGGCGTTCCTTAATCATAGGATAAACGTACGTGTCTTGCGTAATGACGCGTGTCCAAGTGATCGCGCTTCATTGTGGGCTGCATGCCTAGATAACCGAAAGGTTAGCGCAGCAACAAAGTCAAAATTGGCTATTGTAGAAAATCATGAAAAAGAAGAAGCCGTTTGTTAGTAATTTAATGTTAGGGTTAGGCATAAGGTTAGCAGTGTGGTTAAAGTTAGGGTTACGGGTAGGATTAGGTTGAAAATCTTCAACACTTGAACTGACAACAGAGTACTGACTATTGTAGAAACACTGCATATTCAGACGAAACCGTTATTCAGTTTATACCACAATAACAGTCTTATTGATGTGATTGAGATAACGGTACTTACTTTGGTCCCAATCCCCTCTCACTGAGGTTCAAGGCGATGTATGAGACTTTGAGTTAGAGCACACAGAACAGACAGCGGTAGCCTATATGCAATTTTCAGAAAGTTCGACCGCTGAGCAGAAAATCAATCCAACCGGAGAAAGTATAGCTCCGTCCTGTTGAATATATTCTGCCTGCTGCGTTCGTGACGGCCCGGGTGTCTCGTTGTTTTAGATTAGGGTCCGACCTGACCACTTCCGCCGTTTATCCACATCTTTCCATCCAGTCAAAAACAATTTTAATAGAAAGAAGGATTGAGATAAAAAAGAAAGAGTAGGTGGGAGAAGTTGAGAGACCGCGAGACGAGTAAAGGCGGGGTTTCTTTCTGTGTCGATGGATATCCGCTCTGATTGTCCTGGATAAATCTAAACTACAAACTAGGATAATTTATCTTTCGTTGTGTCCCATGTATTCTCTCTCTTCTCTCTGGGGGACAGGGGGGTTGGCCGGGAATAGGCGTATACTAGCCGAGCTGCTGCGTCTGGAGAACGGACCGCGAGAGGGGTGAGACTAGGAGTGAAATAGAAAATAACTGGGAGGAAGAGTCACAGATGACGTTTAGGCACACGAGAACACTTGGCTGACACACACACATCCGCATTTTGTTTCCGGTGCGATTAATGGTGCGATTAAGGCTATTTACATGACCAACTATTAGTGCGTAAACGACCAAAAAATACAATATAGGCTAACCTAAAAAAAATACAATATAGGCTAACCTAAAAAAATACAATATAGGCTAACCTAAAAAAAACAATATAGGCTAACCTAAAAAATACAATATAGGCTAACCTAAAAAATACAATATAGGCTAACCTAAAAAATACAATATAGGCTAACCTAAAAAATACAAAATAGGCTAACCTAAAAAATACAATATAGGCTAACCTAAAAAATACAATATAGGCTAACCTAAAAAATACAATATAGGCTAACCTAAAAAATACAATATAGGCTAACCTAAAAAATACAATATAGGCTAACCTAAAAAATACAATATAGGCTAACCTAAAAAATACAATATAGGCTAACCTAAAAAATACAATATAGGCTAACCTAAAAAATACAATATAGGCTAACCTAAAAAAAACAACAGGGCCCAGGGTTCCCCAACTGGCAGCACACAGGATGATTTTATTTTGCTGAGTTTTCATTGTTGGACATTAAAGACTGTAAGAACACCAGGAAATTAGCTCCAAGTGATTTTCAAGTATTTCCACGTGTAATAGAGAGACATATTAGATCGTATTCCAATGTAATGAAGGTTTGTTTTGGTCAAATATTATATATGTTTGGACTTCTTGTGGTCTATTACAGTGTACAATGTTATTTGTAATTATGTTCCGGCCCCCCAACCATCCGCTCAAGAAAAAAATTGTCCGGCAGCTGAGTGTAGTTTGGGTCCCCTGCAAGAGGCCATCTAAATACATGCAATTATGAACAAATAGTAGTCTAAAAGTGACTTTTTTTATGGGTTTGGACTTTAGACATTATTTGGTGACTTGAATGTAGGCCTATCAGTAGCTGTGTGTGTATAAAATCAGTGAGGCAGCCAAGCCAGTAAAAAGCCATATTACAACCTATGTTGTGATAATTGCATTGTTTGCTCTATAACCCATTCGTTCATACCCCACCGTGATATTCAGTAAGGCTGTGACAGCACAAATACGTCACACATTGGTGGAATAAATTCAACAACACATACGTTTGTTTCATCATAAAATAGGATCGCAACATCTGTCTAGTGAAGTCCACAAAGCAAATATTGCATACAATCAGTTTTATCACCTGCAGCAGGGTCAAGCAAGTTCGTGCTTTCGACAGTTTACTAAGTGACTACTGATTTAGAACCATTGAGTTACTGCAAGTCAGCACAAAGACAACAGGAACACTGCCTTCACTATTCCAGCACTATTTAAACATTAACATTTAAACATCAAATCAACAAGGCTATATATACTTAGTTTAAACAACAAACTTAAAGATACCAAAATAAATTTAGTCCAATCAATAATGCTAAACATCCTGTGGCTGTCCATGGTACTGATTTATGTGTGTATGTGTGTCTGTAAAACAATAAATGTTGACTCACCCTACTTGAAGACTAGTTGAAAGCCAATGCCATCCTCCTCTCTTTCATGTTGACTTATTTCCATTGTGGTCCTCTTGAGACAAGATGGCTAGACAAGATGGAACACAGTATGGCAGTGAAATAGTAAAACAATAACAGAGGAGAAGAACACCTATCTCATCATTCCAGTTACAGGGGTTATTCATATGGGCACAGAAGACATCAAACATATTTTGACTTTATTTTTATAGCTGCCCAGAGAGGATGTTTTTTTGTGTTTTTTTTTTAAGGTAGTCTATGGCTCTGTCACACAGTACAGTTTTTGTTTTTGTTGTCATAGGCTACATAGCTAAAATGCTTGCTAGCCTGACTTCCTTGCATGGACAATGAACCAGTTAAGTTCAATCAATCAATCAATCAAATGTATTTATAAAGCCCTTCTTACATCAGCTGATGTCACAAAGTGTTGTACAGAAACCCAACCTAAAACCCCAAACAGCAAGCAATGCAGGTGTAGAAGCACGGTGGCTAGGAAAAACTCCCTAGAAAGGCCGGAACTTAGGAAGAAACCTAGAGAGGAACCAGGCTATGAGGAGTGGCCAGTCCTCTTCTGGGTGTGCCGGGTGGAGATTATAACAGAACATGGTCAAAATGTTAAAATGTTCATAGATGACCAGCAGGGTCAAAATAATAATAATCACAGTGGTTGTAGAGGGTGCAACAGGTCAGCACCTCAGGAGTAACTTTCAGTTGGCTTTTCATAGCCGATCATTCAGAGTATCTCTACCACACCTGCTGTCTCTAGAGAGTTGAAAACAGCAGATCAGGGACAAGGTAGCACGTCCAGTGAACAGGTCAGGGTTCCATAGCAGCAGGCAGAACAGTTGAAACTGGAGCAGCAGCACGACCAGGTGGACTGGCGACAGCAAGGAGTCATCAAATAAAAGTACTCAAAAATATAAATAGTAAAGTACAGATACCCCAAAAAACAACTTAAGTAGTGCTTTAAAGTATTTTTACACCACTGCCGCTGAGACATATAGGCACATGTAGGCGATACCAAAAGTCGCGCGTAATTGGAATAGCATTCTGAATTATGTCACCACTGGTCCCCCATAGCTGAGGGGGCGGGACAGATGGGGACAAGAGTTAAAACATCACTGACTTCTATGCAACCAGATAGTAAGTGGCTGATCGGGCAATTTGCACGTGAAGCTGAACATCGGGTTCAAAGGGAGGATGAGATGAGACCAGACAAGCACAGTGCTGAACATTGCGGTAATTCATGTAAAGTCCTCTATATGCTCAAATCACTGTTTATTGGTCACATACACAGTTTAGCAGATGTTATAGTGGGTGCAGTGAAATGCTTATGTTACTAGCTCCTAACAATGCAGTAAAATGTCAAACAAGTAGGCTCCACAAATAATAAAACATTATAAATAAATCTTGAAATGTCGGAATGAATCCAGTTAACCCAAATGGCCCTGTAACAGTTATCCAAATGCAATCTATAAGGATATATACCAGATGAATTTACACAAGATATACTAAGAATGACATGTACAGCCAACACAACACTGTACACCAGTAGATATATTACAGTGAGCTACTCTATGTCAAAAATCTAGTATATAAGTAAATATGTGGGGTGCATAAACGGTGTAACCAAAATGCTACATTAGTAGAAATAATAGAAGGAGCTATTTATTTATTTTATTTTTTATTTCACCTTTATTTAACCAGGTAGGCTAGTTGAGAACACCTTTATTTAACCAGGTAGGCTAGTTGAGAACACCTTTATTTAACCAGGTAGGCTAGTTGAGAACACCTTTATTTAACCAGGTAGGCTAGTTGAGAACAAGTTCTCATTTGCAACTGCGACCTGGCCAAGATAAAGCATAGCAGTGTGAACAGACAACACAGAGTTACACATGTGGAGAATACAGTATTTAAATACACAGCACATAATCCCATGGCAAAATGGATAGAATTGCAGGAATGTAGCTTCCGGACCAGAGTCTGGAATATAAAAATACAGTAGGCCTATATGCAGGGGGAATTTGGAATAGGTGGGACACTGTCACGTTCTGACCATAGTTCTTTTGTGTTTTCCTTGTTTTAGTGTTGGTCAGGACGTGAGCTGGGTGGGCATTCTATGTTGTGTGTCTAGTTTGTCTATTTCTATGTTTGGCCTGATATGGTTCTCAATCAGAGGCAGGTGTTAGTCATTGTCTCTGATTGGGAACCATATTTAGGTAGCCTGTTTTGTGTTGGGATTTGTGGCTGGTTGTTTCCTGTCTTTGTGTTTTATGCCCCAGTTAGGACTGTTTCGGTTTTCACGGTTATTGTTTTGTATCCTGTTCATGTTTGAGTTACCTTATTAAATTAACATGAACTATAACCACGCTGCGTTTTGGTCCGCCTCTCCTTCCCAGGAAGAAAGCCGTTACAGACACGTTTTGCATTTATGTCTCCTGTAACCTTTTTTGACATCTATCCAGCACATTATCCCAAAGCCACATAATACATTTCTGAAATCCTCAATACGTTTCCTTATCACACACACACACAACATATCATATTCACTGGAGACATAAGACACACATTTGTGTACGCTGAGTCAAAACCATATTTTCAGTTTGTATTGTTAGACTGGGACAGCAGGTCAGGTGAACTAGAACCCATTGTTGTAGTGTTAATTGTAACCCAATGACAATTAGATTTTGTGTGATTAGGAGACATCTGAGGATTTCAGAATGTATCATGTGTAGGGCTAATTTGTTGGCTAGAGGTCTGAAGAGGTTACAGAAGAGGGAAATGCAAAAAGGGTCACACTTTTTCTGAATGGACTCAAATAGCAGTACTAATAACAGTACTACAAGAGAACATGAACAGGATATAGTTATACAACACCAGAGCCCTGTCTAGCCTAAGTACAGGAGGTCCCTAATGTAAACTGGAACTCTTTCCTCCATTGGAAAAGCCTATAAGACTGTCCCACTTCAGCTACTCCATGCTGTCCCACTTCAGCTACTCCATGCCGTCCTACTTTAGCTACTCCATGCCATCCTACTTTAGCTACTCCATGCTGTCCCACTTCAGCTACTCCATGCTGTCCTACTTTAGCTACTCCATGCCTTCCTACTTTAGCTACTCCATGCCGTCCTACTTTAGCTACTCCATGCTGTCCCACTTCAGCTACTCCATGCTGTCCCACTTCAGCTACTCCATGCCGTCCTACTTTAGCTACTCCATGCCGTCCTACTTTAGCTACTCCATGCTGTCCTACTTCAGCTACTCCATGCCGTTCTACTTTAGCTACTCCATGCCGTCCTACTTTAGCTACTCCATGCTGTCCTACTTTAGCTACTCCATGCTGTCCTACTTCAGCTACTCCATGCAGTCCTACTTTAGCTACTCCATACCGTCCTACTTTAGCTACTCCATGCCGTGCTACTTTAGCTACTCCATGCCGTCCTACTTTAGCTACTCCATGCCGTCCTGCTTTAGCTACTCCATGCAGTCCTACTTTAGCTACTCCATGCCGTCCTACTTTAGCTACTCCATGCAGTCCTACTTTAGCTACTCCATGCCGTCCTACTTTAGCTACTCCATGCCGTGCTACTTTAGCTACTCCATGCCGTCCTACTCTAGCTACTCCATGCCGTCCTACTTTAGCTAGCTATGGTTGAAAAACAATGACTGAATTACAAAATGGAAACATAATATTAGCAACTTTTGAATGTATTTTGATGCACCAGTACATAGTATGCACATTTACATCACCATTTGGCACAGTGCATTATTTATGACAGTTTTATACCTTAACATCAAAACAGAAAAAAACATTTGAAGTTTGCTCTGAACCCCTTGATGAGGTGACACCAATGAATTGATGTGATTTGGATCATGTGGTTTCTCAGCAAGGATTTAGTAACCAAGACCAATAAATAAACCCTTATGATTAAGCTGTGCCAGTTGATATGATGTCCCACTCTTTCTGAACTCACCCTAAGTGAATGGTGTGTGTAAAGACAGTATGGACAGTATGTGAATAGAAAAGGTGTGTACAGCAGTAGTTATATAAGATAAGCCATCACTAGAATACAGTATAACAATGCATTCGGAAAGTATTCAGACCCCTTGAATTTTTCCACATTTTGTTACATTAGTCTTATTCTAAAATATATATATTTTTAAATTCTCATCAATCAACACACAATACCCCATAATGACAAAGCGAAAACAGGTTTTTAGAAATTACTTATGTAAATATCTTACATAAGCATTCAGACCCTTTGCTATGAGTCTCTAAAATGAGCTCAGGTGCATCCTGTTTCCATTGATCATCCTTGAGATGTTTCTACAACTTGATTGGAGTCCACGGGTAGTAAATTGAATGTATTGGACATTATTTGAAAAGGCACACACCTGTCACAGATGACAATGCATGTCAGAGCAAAAACCAATCCATGAGATTGAAGGAATTGCCCGTAGAGCTCCGAGACAGGGTTATGTCGAAGCACAGATCTGGGGAAGGGTACCAAAAAATGTATGCAGCTTTGAAGGTCCCCAAGAACACAGTGGCCTCCATCATTCTTAAATGGAAGAAGTTTGGAACTACCATGACTTCCTAGAGCTGGCCACCCGGCCAAACTGAGCAATCGGGGCAGAAGGGCCTTGGTCAGGGAGGTGACCAAGAACCCGGTGGTCACTCTGACAGAGCTCCAGATTTCCTCTGTGGACATGGGAAAACCTTCCAGAAGGGCAACCATCTCTGCAACACTCCAACAATCAGGCTTTTATAGTAACAGACGGAAGCCACTCCTCAGTAAAAGGCACATGACAGCCCACTTGGAGTTTGCAAAAAGGCACCTAAAGATTCTCAGACCATGAGAAACAAGATTCTCGGGTCTGATGAAACCAAGATTGAACTCTTTAGCCTGAATGCCAAGCATCACGTCTGGAGGAAATCTGGCACCATCCCTACGGTGAAGCATGGTGGTGGCAGCATCAGGCTGCGGGGATGTTTTTCAGCGGCAGGGACTGGGAGACTAGTCAGGATCGAGAGAAAGATGAACGGAGCAATGTATAGAGAGATCCTCGATAAAAACCTGCTCCAGAGAGCTCAGGACCTCAGACTGGGGCGAAGGTTCACCTTCCAACAGTACAACAACCCTAAGCACACAGCCAAGACAATGCAGGAGTGGCTTTGGGAGAAGTTTCTGAATGTCCTTGAGTAGCCCAGCCAAAGCCCGGACTTGAACTCGATCGAACATCTCTGGAGAGACCTGACAATAACTGTGCATCGATGCTCGCTATCCAACCTGACAGAGCTTGAGAGGATCTGCAGAGAAGAATGGGAGAAACTCCCCAAATACAGGTTTGCCAAGCTTATAGCGTCATACATACCCAAGAATACTCAATGCTGTAATCGCTGCTAAAGGTGGTTCAACAAAGTACTGAATAAAGGGTCTGAATACTTATGTAAATGTAATATTTCCGTTTTTTATTTTTAATACATTTGCGTTGTTATTATAGGGTATTGTGTGTAGATTGGTGAGAGAGAAAAAACAATTTAATACATGTTTGATTAAGGCTGGAATGTAACAAAATGTGGAAAATGTCAAGGGGTCTGAATACTTTCCGAATGCACTGTACATGTAAAGTGGGTAAAACAGTATGTAAACATTATTAAAGTGACCAGTGTTCAATGACTATGTACAGTAGATGGTGCATCAGTCTCTAAGGTGCAGGGTAGAGCACCGGATGGTAGCTGGCTAGTGATATTGTCTAAGTTTCAGGGCAGGGCACTGCTCATTTTTCAGTATAACATTTAGAATGTTGATTCAGGTGTTAACTCTCTAAGAGTGCAGTTAACACTCATTGGTGTAAAATAACCCCAGTGTTGGTGTTAATTACTAGTGTTGAGTGTGACAGTTTGTGTCATTTTTACTCAGTGGAGAATAAAACATTCCCATCAAAACCACGTCCATCATTATCATATTTCCCAGCATGCCTACTGCAACTAGATTTTTTTTAGGATTGTTTTTAATAACTGTGTTTTTGCATTACACTAATTGATTGATTAATCTTATGCAACACAAAGATAAACAACATATATATTTTTTAACTAATCCAATCAGTTAATTAGATTTATTATCAATGACTCTATGTACAGTAGATAGTGCATCAGTCTCTAAGATGCAGCCTGGTTCTTCTCTAGGTTTCTTCCTGAGTTTTGGCCTTTCTAGGGAGTTTTTCCTAGCCACCGTGCTTCTACACCTGCATTGCTTGCTGTTTGGGGTTTTAGGCTGGATTTCTGTACAGCACTTTGAGATATCAGCTGATGTACGAAGGGCTATATAAATACATTTGATTTGGATTATTTTTTGTTGTTGATTGAGTTACACCAATGAGTGTTAATTGCACTCTTAGAGAGTTAACACCTGAATCAACATTATAAATGTTATATTGAAAAATGACCAGTGCCCTGCCCTGAACCTTAGACAATGTCACTAGCCAGCTACCATCCGGTAGCCAGCTAGTTACATTGGTCACTTTAATAATAATGTTTACATACTGTTTTACCCACTTTACATGTACAGTGCATTCGGAAAGTATTCAGACCCCTTGACTTTGTCCACATTTTGTTACATTCCAGCCTTATTCAAACACGTATTCAATAGTTTTTTTCCCTCATCAATCTACACACAACGCCCCATAATGACAACACAAAAACAGTTTTTTTTCAGAGTTACTGAAATGGTTGTTTCAGTTTAAATGGTTTAGGTAGTCTCCTTTATCAATGTTCCTAACCTTGAAAGTTGTTCTGAATGCAGGTTGTGTCACGCCCGGACCTGAGTATTCTTTGTTTTCTTTATATGTTTTGGTTAGGTCAGGGTGTGACATGGGTGATGTATGTGTTTTTGTACTGTCTAAGTTTTTTTTGTAGGTTTATGGGGTTGTTTACCATCTAGGTGTTTATGTATGTCTATGGTTGCCTAGATTGGTTCTCAATTAGAGGCAGCTGTTTATCGTTGTCTCTGATTGGGAACCATATTTAGGCAGCCATCTTCTTTGGGTATTTTGTGGGTTATTGTCTATGTGATGTTGCATGTTTGCACTCAGTATTGATAGCGGTCACGTTTGTTTGTTTAGTGTACTTCGTGTTTTTTCGTCTATCATTAAAAGGATGTATTCACATCACGCTGTGCTTTGGTCTCCTCACTACGACGATCATGACAGGTTGCGTGTGAATAGAAATGTAAACTGTTGGATGTCCTAACTCTAGCTGGATTCCAATAGGAGTTACATGTCACTTTGCAAGCCAGAAAAATGGTGATATATTATTAGAAACAGTTTAGTATTAATGATAACATTCGCATACAGTAGAAACTCACTTTGTCAAGTCCATGGAACTGAAAATGAACGAATTCAACAACCATGTCTCTCTCACTAACAAATACAGTCATGGGCGGTAACTCTACAATTCACATAAAAAGGCAAGGCACACTGGATAATTATATTGGATTCGTGGGGGCGTGGCTTTCAAATCATTATTTTTGGCCACCCGTAAGTGGAAGTGATGTACCAGTTTTATGAGTCTATGTTTATGTTAATAAACATTTGAGCATCTCTGCTACCATTTCTGAAGTTTTTATTAACACATACATAAGAGCATGCGGGAAAAAAATACTTAAAATACTATATAAAGTGTTATTGCATAACACCATTGTTGTAAACTATATACACTTCATACTGATCAAAATACTATATGAGTTGTTATTGCATTTGACTTATTAGGATCCCCATTAGCCGATGCCAATGGTGACAGCTCGTCTTACTGGGGCCCGACATATAACGAGAAAGACATTACAGACAAAATACTTCACAATTTACATACATTTAAAAACATTAACTTATATGTATGTGCATAACACTGAAAGTGTTCAGTCCCAAACACTGACTCTAGCTCCGTTAATACATGGTTCTAACTTGCGTCCTTTGTCCTGATCTTATCCACATGCTCATTGTGCCCACATGTAGACAGGTGTAGACAATCAAACGATCCCATACACCTCCAGAGGTAGTCAGACACATATTCTGTCTGTATATCGTACAAGTGTAGACAGATCTGGACAGAGAAACCATTTCAATCGTCATTATCCTGCCCTATAAAAGCATTGACAGGTGGTACCATTAACTGATTACATCAATGTGTCTTACAATAAATACATAAATATTATTTTGAAAGAATAGCTGTGAAATCATTTGCATAAAAGAATGGACCAGGAAGTGTAACAGCGTCAACACTAGCACGGTAATAATTCAACACTCAAAAGTGTGGACCCGTATAGACACTGGCCAGCCTCAGACTTCAGAGCCAACCTTTGACTGTGATCTGATTACAATCACATAGCCATCATGCAGTAGCTTTCCCAACTATTTATAAACACCATACACACTCAGGCTCTCTTAAAGAATGAGTGATAAACTCTCTCACCCTTGAACACATCAACCTAGATAACTCCTGGTGGTTTGGGGCAGGGCTATAACCTACCTACCATATCTACCAGAACCTCTCGAGAGATAACTACCTACCGAGGTGGAGACTGGAATCTGTGCCTGTCTCGCCCTCTACTGGTCAATTACAATCTGTATTGTTCCTTCTCTCTCTCTCTTTTACATATTTGAATTGTTCCTTCTCCTCTCTGCCTCTCTCGCACGCGCTTCTCTCTCTCTCGCACTCTCCTCTCTCCCTCTCCCCCTCCCCCTCTCTCTCTCCCCCTCCACCTCTCTCGCACGCGCTTCTCTCTCTCTCGCACTCTCCTCTCTCCCTCTCTCTCTCCCCCTCCCCCTCTCTCTCCCCCTCCACCTCTCTCTCACACGCTTCTCTCTCTCTCGCACTCTCCTCTCTCCCTCTCTCTCTCCCCCTCCCCCTCTCTCTCTCGCCCTCCACCTCTCTCTCACGCACTCTCCTCTCTCCCTCTCCCCCTCCCCCTCTCTCTCTCCACCTCTCTCTCCACGCGCTTCTCTCTCTCTCGCACTCTCCTCTCTCCCTCTCTCTCTCCCCCTCCCCTCTCTCTCTCCCCCTCCACCTCTCTCGCACGCGCTTCTCTCTCTCTCACACTCTCCTCTCTCCCTCTCTCTCTCCCCCCCCCCTCTCTCTCCCCCTCCACCTCTCTCTCACGCGCTTCTCTCTCTCTCGCACTCTCCTCTCTCCCTCTCTCTCTCCCCCTCCCCCTCTCTCTCAATCCTCCACCTCTCTCGCACGCGCTTCTCTCTCTCTCGCACTCTCCTCTCTCCCTCTCTCTCTCCCCCTCCCCCTCTCTCTCTCCCCCTCCACCTCTCTCTCACGCGCTTCTCTCTCTCTCGCACTCTCCTCTCTCCCTCTCTCTCTCCCCCTCCCCCTCTCTCTCTCCCCCTCCACCTCTCTCGCACGCTCTTCTCTCTCTCTCGCACTCTCCTCTGTCCCGCACTCTCGCACTCTCCTCTCCCCCTCTCTCTCTCCCCCTCCACCTCTCTCTCACGCGCATCTCTCTCTCTCGCACTCTCCTCTCTCCCCCTCTCTCTCTCCCCCTCCACCTCTCTCGCACGCGCTTCTCTCTCTCTCGCACTCTCCTCTCTCCCTCTCTCTCTCCCCTCCCCTCCATCTCTCTCTCACGCGCTTCTCTCTCTCGCGCACTCTCCTCTCTCCCTCTCTCTCTCCCCCCTCCCCCTCTCTCTCTCCCCCTCCACCTCTCTCGCACGCGCTTCTCTCTCTCTCGCACTCTCCTCTGTCCCGCACTCTCGCACTCCTCTCTCCCTCTCTCTCTCCCCCTCTCTCTCTCCCCCTCCACCTCTCTCGCACGCGCTTCTCTCTCTCTCGCACTCTCCTCTGTCCCGCACTCTCGCACTCTCCTCTCCCCCTCTCTCTCTCCCCCTCCCCCTCTCTCTCTCTCCTTCACCTCTCTCACGCGCTTCTCTCTCTCTCGCACTCTCCTCTGTCCCGCACTCTCGCACTCTCCTCTCCCCCTCTCTCTCTCCCCCTCCACCTCTCTCTCACGCACTTCTCTCTCTCTCGCACTCTCCTCTCCCCCCCTCTCTCTCCCCCTCCACCTCTCTCTCACGCACTTCCCTCTCTCTCGCACTCTCCTCTCCCCCTCTCTCTCTCTCCCTCCCCCTCTCTCTCTCCCCCTCCACCTCTCTCTCACGCGCTTCTCTCTCTCTCGCACTCTCCTCTGTCCCGCACTCTCACACTCTCCTCTCTCCCTCTCTCTCTCCCCCTCTCTCTCTCCCCCTCCCCCTCTCTCTCTCTCCCTTCACCTCTCTCACGCGCTTCTCTCTCTCTCGCACTCTCCTCTGTCCCGCACTCTCGCACTCTCCTCTCCCCCTCTCTCTCTCCCCCTCCACCTCTCTCTCACGCACTTCTCTCTCTCTCGCACTCTCCTCTCCCCCTCTCTCTCTCCCCCTCCACCTCTCTCTCACGCACTTCCCTCTCTCTCGCACTCTCCTCTCCCCCTCTCTCTCTCTCCCTCCCCTCTCTCTCTCCCCCTCCACCTCTCTCTCACGCGCTTCTCTCTCTCTCGCACTCTCCTCTGTCCCGCACTCTCACACTCTCCTCTCTCCTCTCTCTCTCCCCCTCTCTCTCTCCCCCTCCACCTCTCTCGCACGCGCTTCTCTCTCTCTCGCACTCTCCTCTGTCCCGCACTCTCGCACTCTCCTCTCCCCCTCTCTCTCTACCCCTCTGCCTCTCTCTCTCGCACTCTCCTCTGTCCCGCACTCTCGCACTCGCCTCTCCCCCTCTCTCTCTCCCCCTCCCCCTCTCTCTCTCCCCCTCCACCTCTCTCTCACGCGCTTCTCTCTCTCTCGCACTCTCCTCTGTCCCGCACTCTCACACTCTCCTCTCTCCCTCTCTCTCTCCCTCCCCCTCCACCTCTCTCTCACGCACTTCTCTCTCTCTCGCACTCTCCTGTCCCTCTCTCTCTCCCCCTCCCCCTCTCTCTCTCCCCCTCCACCTCTCTCTCACGCACTTCTCTCTCTCTCGCACTCTCCTCTCCCCCTCTCTCTCTCCCCCTCCACCTCTCTCTCTCGCACTCTCCTCTCCCCCTCTCTCTCTCCTCTCCCCCTCTCTCTCTCCCCCTCCACCTCTCTCTCTCGCACTCTCCTCTCCCCCTCTCTCTCTCCTCTCCCCCTCTCTCTCTCCCCTCCACCACCTCTCTCTCTCCCCTCCTCCCCCTCTCCCCCTCTCCCCCTCTCTCCCCCCCTCCACCTCTCTCTCTCCCCCTCTCCTCTCCCCCTCTCTCTCCCCCCTCCACCTCTCTCTCTCACACTCTCCTCTCCCCCTCTCTCTCTCCCTCCCCTCTCTCTCTCCCCCTCCACCTCTCTCTCTCCCTCTCCCCCTCCTCTCCCCCCCTCCACCTCTCTCTCTCTCTCCCCTCTCTCTCTCCTCTCCTCTCCCCTCTCTCTCTCCCCCTCCACCTCTCTCTCGCCTCTCCCCTCTCTCTCTCCTCTCCCCCTCTCTCTCTCCCCCTCCACCTCTCTCTCTCGCACTCTCCTCTCCCCCTCTCTCTCTCCTCTCCACCTCTCTCTCTCCTCTCCCCCTCTCTCTCTCCTCTCCCCCTCTCTCTCTCCTCTCCCCCTCTTTCTCTCCTCTCCCCCTCTCTCTCTCCTCTCCCCCTCTCTCTCCTCTCCCTCTCTCTCTCTCCTCTCCCCCTCTCTCTCTCCTCTCCCCCTCTCTCTCTCCTCTCCCTCTCTCTCCTCTCCCCCTCTCTCTCCTCTCCACCTCTCTCTCTCCTCTCCCCCTCTCTCTCCTCTCCCTCTCTCTCTCTCTCCTCTCCCCCTCTCTCTCTCTCCTCTCCCCTCTCTCTCTCCTCTCCACCTCTCTCTCTCCTCTCCCCCTCTCTCTCTCCTCTCCCTCTCTCTCTCTCCTCTCCCCCTCTCTCTTTCGCACTCTCCTCTCTCCCTCTCTCTCTCCCCCTCCCCCACTCTCTCTCCCCCTCCACCTCTCTCTCTCGCACTCTCCTCTCCCCCTCTCTCTCTCCCCCCTCCACCTCTCTCTCTCGCACTCTCCTCTCCCTCTCTCTCTCTCCTCTCCCCCTCTCTCTCTCCCCCTCCACCTCTCTCTCTCGCACTCTCCTCTCCCCCTCTCTCTCTCCTCTCCCCCTCTCTCTCTCCCCCTCCACCTCTCTCTCTCGCACTCTCCTCTCCCCCTCTCTCTCTCCTCTCCACCTCTCTCATCTCCCCCTCTCTCTCTCCTCTCCCCTCTCTCTCTCCTCTCCCCCTCTCTCTCTCCTCTCCACCTCTCTCTCTCCTCTCCCCCTCTCTCTCTCCTCTCCCCCTCTCTCTCTCCTCCTCCCCCTCTCTCTCCTCTCCCCCTCTCTCTCCTCTCCCTCTCTCTCTCTCCTCTCCCCCCCTCTCTCTCCTCTCCCCCTCTCTCTCTCCTCTCCACCTCTCTCTCTCCTCTCCCCCTCTCTCTCTCCTCTCCCTCTCTCTCTCTCCTCTCCACCTCTCTCTCCTCTCCCCCTCTCTCTCTCCTCTCCCCCTCTCTCTCTCCTCTCCCCCTCTCTCTCTCCTCTCCTCTCTCTCTCCCCCTCTCTCTCCTCTCCCCCTCTCTCTCTCCTCTCCACCTCTCTCTGTCCTCTCCCCCTCTCTCTCTCCTCTCCCCCTCTCTCTCTCCTCTCCCTCTCTCTCTCCTCTCCCCCTCTTTCTCTCCTCTCCACCTCTCTCTCTCTTCTCCCCCTCTCTCTCTCCTCTCCCTCTCTCTCTCTCTTACACAAACACACAATAAATAAAACATATTTGATGTATAATACTTTTTATTTTAACTTAAAAAGAGATTGGATCAAAAACAGACTCAATAAATAAGAAATAAATATCATTGTTGTAATAATTCATTCATAATTATAATTACTCTGACAGAGTCTGACAGAAACAGACCCTTTTTTGCTCTAAAAAATTCTAAAATCAGAAACTGGTAACCCCTTTAAACCCTTCATCATTTCTCTCTATTAACAAAAATAATTGATAAATTAGTCAATAAATAAAAAATTGTTCAAATATTAAAACCTCTCAGAAAAGGTGCAGTCCCTCCCACCCACATTTATCCTAAAATCTAAGTAGAAATTGAAAATATGTTTGATTCTCCCCTTTCTTTATTTCTAATACAATATCCCCTAACGAAGATAATAATAATAATAACAATAATAATAATAATATTGTGTCATTTTTCAGTGATTTATCTAAAGTACTCTCTTTTTGCATTTTTTTGTAATTTTCTAAATGTTACTCTTCTTAAACTAAATTATTTACAGGCCATAAGGATCTCTCTCCAAAGTTTCTCTAAATTACTCATTTTTGTCTCAATATTTTTTCCTTGTTTTCCTTTTTTTATTACGAAATGGAGGCCTTCCTATTTGTATCATGTTATACACATGTAATAGCCATGTAATATGACATGTTATGGTCCAAAGAAGTGATATATCACCATTATTCATCATCTCATCATTGACTTTAGTAAGTACTTCCTGGGTCGTGTATGTGTGTGATCTTCACTGCCCTACACACTCCAGACAAACTCCTCACAAACCATTTTCAACTGAGTCCAGTTCAATGGGTACGATTACTGACATATATGTATTTGAAAGTATGTGAGTGTTTGTGTGTGTGAGGACTATAATATGTACATTGGTCAATATCTGTGCCTTGGTCCTTTTAGAGTGCAATGTGTGTGTGTGTGTGTGTGTGTGTGTGTGTGTGTGTGTGTGTGTGTGTGTGTGTGTGTGTGTGTGTGTGTGTGTGTGTGTGTGTGTGTGTGTGTGTGTGTGTGTGTGCTGTTCCCCGTCGCTCAAAAGAAAGGTAGTAGGTCTGAGGGCGCAATGCACGCTGGGATTCCACCATGGCCAGAGTCTGAGAGAGAGCGAGAGAGAGAGAGAGAGAGAGAGAGAGAGAGAGAGAGGGAGGGGGATAGAGCGAGAGAGGGAGAGAGAGAGAGAGAGAGAGAGAGAGACAGAGAGAGAGCTTGTTAGGACATGGATATAGTCTTGTGGTTAACCTCTACTATAATCCTCTATATATCAGAGAACAAAGAGATAACAGTATAGAAACAATTCATCCCCCATGTGGATGACATTTCCAACAAAAAATCTATTACCAGAAACCATTTGCACAAAACAGTTTACCTCTACTAAGTCTGCATCATTGGTTACTATAGTAAACCTCTGTGTTTTTCAACAGGGATAACGTCATGGTGCTTTTACACATAGACATACAGAGTGTCCAGGGCATGCAACTCAACACAGTGAAATATCCATGAATGTTGTTGTCGTCATTTGGGAGGCCTTTTGCCTTTTCTGTAATTGTATGTATGTCTGTGTGTTTGTGTGTGTGTGTGTCCGTGCACGCACACGTTGTACTTGTGTCTAAGATCACGGCAAGCAAAGGTTCCCAACATGCATCACTCTCTGGCAGTTGCAGTATAGAAATTCTGGGTAACAGTCTCCCTTAGTCCACAAGTAGCTTAGAATTCTGTGTGGTAGCTTCTCTTATAAATTTGTAAATTAAAGCAATTACAATGCATTTTTGTCATTTGTTGTCTTTTAATGTTATTATTAGATTATTCAGATAAACTGATCTAAGGTCAGTTTTGTGTTTTCTCCCATATGGTTAACGTTTTGATTTGGGGCAGGTTAGCTGATCCTAGATCTGGCTCTATGGGTAACCTCTACCCATACCAAGACACAATTTTTCCCCCATGTTATTAATTCTCCCAGAATTCCTATAGTTTAAGTCTGTTCTCCAATCGACAAGAGGCAATGTTTAACACCATAACAACCACAAACCATTACCTCAAGACACCGGCCAGGGGGGTGAGAGAAGGGGAGAGAGAAAGGAAGCAAGAGAGAGAAAGAAGGAGAAAGAAAGATGGGAGGGGAGAAAAGGAGAGATGGAGTGATAGATGGAGTGATAGAGAGATATAAAACAGGAGGGGGAAATAGACTGGTAGAAAAGAAGGGGAAATAGACACCAATCAGAAAGTCAGGCCAGTCCACAGTCTTACCAATCAGAAGTCAAGGACACACAGCCTACCAATCAGAATCCAGATCAGCAGAGTTTAGTGTCATCAGAGGTCCACAGTCCAGTGCTGCATCTGAATAGTCTGAAGTAACTTCCTCTCCCTGTCTCTTTCCTCTCTACGCTCATCTGCTCATCTTCCAACATATTGTTTTCACCTATAATTTGGTTTCAGTGCAGATGAAGGAAATGTGACCGGGTGATGAAGGCTCTTTAAACTATGAGATGGACTTGGACTTATCCTAGGAATGTGTGCTGTTTATTGGGAGTTCCTTGCTTAGCTTACACATGCTAAATCATTTCACACATTTTCCTTACAAAGAGGTTACCCACCTCTATATCCACATAGGCTATGATCAGCACCAAATGCAGATGGCTGGGCTGGACTAGGCTGGGCTGGACATCGCTGGGCTGGGCTGGACTGAGCTGGGCTAGCCTACTGGGCTGGAGGCTGGGCTGGACTAGGCTGGCTGGGCTGGGCTGGACTAGGCTGGGCTGGACTGGAGGCTGGGCTGGACTAGGCTGGGCTGGACTAGGGCTGGGCTGGACTGGACTGGAGGCTGGGCTGGACTAGGCTGGGACTGGAGTTCTAGGCTGGGCTGGACTGGAGACTGGGCTGGACTAGGCTGGGCTGGACTAGGCTGGGCTGGACTAGGCTGGGATAGTTCTAGGCTGGGCTGGACTAGACTGGGCTGGACTAGGCTGGGCTGGACTAGGCTGGGCTGGACTAGGCTGGGCTGGACTAGACTGGGCTGGACTAGGCTGGGATAGTTCTAGGCTGGGCTGGACTAGACTGGGCTGGACTAGGCTGGGCTGGACTAGGCTGGGCTGGACTAGACTGGGCTGGACTAGGCTGGGCTGGACTAGGCTGGGCTGGACTAGGCTGGGATAGTTCTAGGCTGGGCTGGACTAGACTGGGCTGGACTAGGCTGGGCTGGACTAGGCTGGGCTGGACTAGGCTGGGCTGGACTAGGCTGGGCTGGACTAGGCTGGGCTGGACTAGGCTGGGCTGGACTAGACTGGGCTGGACTAGGCTGGGCTGGACTAGGCTGGGCTGGACTAGGCTGGGCTGGACTGGGATAGTTCTAGTCTAGACTGGGATAGTTTACGGCGTAAATCTGTACTTTAAACCCAACAACACATGAAGGGGCTCCATTACCTGTTACCCCATTACACACTGAATGGCCTGGTTAGAGACTGTAGGAAAACATTCAGAAACCTACTGTAACCACACAGTTAACTTTAGACACACACACACACGCACGCACGCACGCACGCACGCACGCACGCAAACACACACACACACACACACACACACACACACACACACACACACACACACACACACACACACACACACACACACAGCCCCCTTGCCGACCTCAGTCTAGCCCAAATATACAGTAGCACTATAATGGTAATGACACCAAACAGAACACTACAGAAACTGATCAAAAACTAAACTGCGGAAAAACAACGACCATTAATACAGTTTTTATCCAAATATCCAATACAATTATCCATCAGTCAATGCGGATATTCAATCGAATCAATTGATACTTAATTTATCAGATCCCAGTTATTGACAGTTATTGATCAGTATGTGCACAGGTCAATACAAAATAAAGTCACAATGCACCAAACACAGTCTGTGGTCACCACAGCAACAGGGCATGCAGGTCAGTGCATGGCCGGTTGCTCGGGGCGACGGAACAAACAAACAAATCGCCAAGGGCAACCAGCACAGGCAATCCACCTCCACAGCAACCCAGACACAGGCCAACCAATCAACTTACAACACGTGAGAGGAAGGGGGGTCGGGGCTTTATCGGTCGCTAGGTAACCATAGTGATGGGATCCCCGCGAATTATGATTGGACGGGAGGATCTCAGGTGAGGTATGTTGTTGTTTCAGGAAAAGATTAAAAAACATCAGAAAATAAAAATAAATAAAAAGTTGGATAACAATATTTCAATAATTTAGTTTTAATTTGGCTACAATATCTCTAAATGATTAAACTACCTACAAAGCATTTTTTGTTATTTCATGTGTTTAATATTCTTTACCACATATGCACTGCTTATTTAAGATCCCGCCCACTCTAGTCATATAGCCCTTTCACCAATCAGCATTTTAGAAAGCTGTGACTGACAGCAGCTTGCATAAACTCCATTGTCATTCTTTCCTGTTTCCTCCCCAAACCCAAATATCCCTCCTCCTTCCCATCACTTCTCTCTTCCACGCCTCCCCGACCTCACTCCTACCCTCCTCTCTCCTCTCCGCCTCTCTCCTTCCTCCTACCCTCCTTTCTCCTCTCTTCTACCCTCCTCTCTTTTACCCTCCTCTCTCCTTCCTCCTACCCTCCTCTCTCCTGCCTCCTACCCTCCTCTCTCCTCTCTTCTACCCTCCTCTCTTCTACCCTCCTCTCTCCTTCCTCCTACCCTCCTCTCTCCTACCCTCCCTTCTCGTCCCTCCTTTCTCCTCCCTCCTACCCTCCTCCCCTCCACCCCCCCTCCTCTCTTCTACCCGCCAGTCTCCTCTTTTATTGCCTCCCATTCCTCCATCCCTCTATCCACACATTATTTCTCCTCCCTCTCTCTTTCCCAGCCCCTATCCCTTCTCACCTCTCTCCTCTCTCCTTCAGTAGGGGCGGTTGGCATCTTTAGGTCGTTTCAGCTGCACCTTGAGTCTCTTCATGCCGATCTGGAACCCATTCATAGCCTGGATGGCAGTCTGGGCACTGGATGGGTTGTCAAAACTCACAAAACCTGGGGAGGGAGGAACGAGAGAGGAAGAGGGAACAGAGAGAGAAACATTCTGAAATGTAATATAACATGTATAATCACATTGCTTAGTTGCAACAGACAGAGATACAGTCATACAGTATGCTACCAGCAACTGTGAGTTATGATCATCATGTATCATAGCAACAGGTGGAATTGCAATTCTCTCTTATCTCCCTCCATTTCTCCTCCGTTCCTCCTTTCTTTCCATTTCTCCTGATACTCACTATTCACCCATCCCTGCCTCTCTCCTATGTCTCCCCCTCCAATCCCTCTCTCTCTGTCTTACCGAAGCACTTGCTCTGGTTGGTGGCGCGGTCTACAAAGACTTTAGCTGAGATGACGTTTCCAAAGGGCAGAAACATCTGGAGCATCTCACTGTCACTGAACTCCTGAGGCAGGTGGTAGATAAAGATATTACAACCCTCCGGCCCTAGGGGAGGAACACACACGTTAGGGTCTGCGACGGAGAGACACACTTACACAAATATTCATGAGGATCTGTGATTCACACGCACACTAATCTGAGACACACACACACACACAACAGGTGCTGTCTGAGAGACAGGAAGTGACATCACCTTCTCGCTGCTGCTGTTGCTGGGGCTGCTGGTGTTGCTGGGCAACCAGGGTAGGTTGCTGTGGAAAATGCTGGCCGACCAATCCATAGGCAGCAGGGTACGCCGCTGTGATGAGAGAGAGAGTGACATCAGATGATGAAACACTGGTTGGAGGTCCAAGACACCCCTAACCACAGATCTAGGATCAGATTACCCTACATGTCCTCAATGGCAGAGATGGTAGGGAGGAACACACCTCTGACCCTGTACCCCAGGGATCATCAACTAGATTCACCTCTGACCTTGTGCCATAGGGATCATCAACTAGATTCACCTCTGACCCTGTACCACAGGGATCATCAACTAGATTCACCTCTGACCCTGTACCACAGGGATCATCAACTAGATTCCCCTCTGACCCTGTACCACAGGGATCATCAACTAGATTCACCTCTGACCTTGTGCCATAGGGATCATCAACTAGATTCACCTCTGACCCTGTACCACAGGGATCATCAACTAGATTCACCTCTGACCCTGTACCACAGGGATCATCAACTAGATTCCCCTCTGACCCTGTACCACAGGGATCATCAACTAGATTCACCTCTGACCCTGTACCACAGGGATCATCAACTAGATTCACCTCTGACCCTGTACCATAGGGATCACCAACTAGATTCACCTCTGACCCTGTACCACAGGGATCATCAACTAGATTCACCTCTGACCCTGTACCACAGGGATCATCAACTAGATTCAACTCTGACCCTGTACCACAGGGATCATCAACTAGATTCATCTCTGACCCTGTACCACAGGGATCATCAACTAGATTCACCTCTGACCCTGTACCACAGGGATCATCAACTAGATTCACCTCTGACCCTGTACCACAGGGATCATCAACTAGATTCATCTCTGATCCTGTACAACAGGGATCATTAACTAGATTCACCTCTGATCCTGTACCACAGGGATCATCAACTAGATTTACCTCTGACCCTGTACCACAGGGATCATCAACTAGATTCACCTCTGACCTTGTACCACAGGGATCATCAACTAGATTCATATCTGACCCTGTACCACAGGGATCATCAACTAGATTCACCTCTGACCTTGTACCACAGGGATCATCAACTAGATTCATATCTGACCCTGTACCACAGGGATCATCAACTAGATTCATCTCTGACCCTGTACCACAGGGATCATAAACTAGATTAATATCTGACCCTGTACCACAGGGATCATCAACCAGATTAATATCTGACCCTGTACCACAGGGATCATCAACTAGATTAATATCTGACCCTGTACCACAGGGATCATCAACTAGATTAATATCTGACCCTGTACCACAGGGATCATCAACTAGATTAATATCTGACCCTGTACCACAGGGATCATCAACCAGATTCAGCCGCAGGCTGATTTTTTTCTTGAGTTCATGGTCAGGGGGCCGGAACATAATTACAAGTCATTTGTATACTCTAAATTGACCACAAGAATCCCAATATAACGTTTGACTAAAACATAATAATGCTTACATTTGTATACCATCACATATATATCTCTACTATGCATTGGAAATCATGTTGAAAAAAATATCAAAAATGAAAATCACTTGCTGGTGTTTTTGGTCTTTTATCTCCTAAAATGTGAGTGGCCAAATAAAATCACTGCTGGGGAACCCTGCTGTACCAGTTAATTACTGTCCTACTCTGAGAGCATTGAGGACTCCATTCTGACAATGCAAAATGAACCCAGTCACTATAAGTGTCATAGGAGCTGGTAGTGTGTGTGACTGTGGCCCACCTGTGTAGTGCTGCATGCCTGCATACGCCTGCTGGAGAGGATCTAGAGATAATGCTGGACTCTGGGCTGCAGGGAGAGAGGGAAGCAGGGAAGGAGGGAGAGAGGGAGGGAGGCAGGGAGGGAGGGAGGGAGGCAGGGAGGGAGGGAGGCAGGGAAGGAGGGAGGCAGGGAGGCAGGGAGGCAGGGAGGCAGGGAGGCAGGGAGATAAGTAGGGAGGGAAGCAGGAATGCAGGGAGGGAGGGAGGGATGGAGGGAGGGAGATAAGTAGGGAGGGAAGCAGGAATACAGGGAGGGAGGGAGCGAGGGAGAGAGAGGAAGGGAGGGAGGGAGATAAGTAGGGAGGGAAGCAGGAATGCAGGGAGGGAGGGAGGGAGGGAGGGAGATAAGTAGGGAAGGAAGCAGGAATGCAGGGAGGGAGGGAGGGAGAGAGAGAGGGAGAGAGGAAGGGAGATAAGTAGGGAGGGAAGCAGGAATGCAGGGAGGGAGGGAGGGAGGGAGAGAGAGAGGAAGGGAGATAAGTAGGAAGGGAGAGAGGGAGGGAGGGAAGCAGGAATGCAGTGAGGGAGGGAGGGAGAGAGGGAGGGAGGGAGAGAGTGAAGGAAGCAGGAAACCAGGGAGGGAGGGAGGGAGGGAGGGAGGGAGGGAGGGAGGGAGGGAGGGAGGGAGGGAGGGAGGGAGGGAGGCAGGGAGATAAGTAGGGAGGAAGCAGGAATGCAGGGAGGGAGGGAGGGAGGGAGGGAGGGAGGGAGGGAGGGAGGGAGGGAGGGAGAGATAAGTAGGGAGGGAAGCAGGAATGCAGGGAGGGAGGGAGGGAGGGAGGGAGAGAGAGGAGAGAGGAAGGGAGATAAGTAGGGAGGGAAGCAGGAATGCAGGGAGGGAGGGAGGGAGAGAGGGAGAGAGAGAGGAAGGAGATAAGTAGGGAGGGAGAGAGGGAGGGAGGGAAGCAGGAATGCAGTGAGGGAGGGTGGGAGAGAGGGAGGGAGGGAGTAAAGGAAGCAGGAAACCAGGGAGGGAGAGAGGGAGGGAGGGAGGGAGGGAGTAG
>NC_056431.1:4096948-4099448 GCF_018296145.1 Oncorhynchus tshawytscha
GGAAACACACACCGGTCTTTAAGTTAAACACATGGATTTACTGAATTACCCCATACTGGGAATACAATCAACCAAGATTGGGTGCACTGTTTTGAAACGCGTATTTATGTTGAAAGGTAAATAAAGTTCCTGTCAAACCGTTTACAGAGACAGGACATGTTCTATACTGTTACTGTACAGAATACATTCACTTTCCACATAACAATGAGAGAGGGAGAGGTAGGATGACTTGTCTGTGACTTACAGAGGGAGAGGTAGGATGACTTGTCTGTGACTTACAGAGGGAGAGGTAGGATGACTTGTCTGTGACTTACAGAGGGAGAGGTAGGATGACTTGTCTGTGACTTACAGAGGGAGAGGTAGGATGACTTGTCTGTGACTTACAGAGGGAGAGGTAGGAGGACTTGTCTGTGACTTACAGAGGGAGAGGTAGGATGACTTGTCTGTGACTTACAGAGGGAGAGGTAGGAGGACTTGTCTGTGACTTACAGATGGAGAGGTTGGATGACTTGTCTGTGACTTACAGAGGGAGAGGTAGGATGACTTGTCTGTGACTTACAGAGGGAGAGGTAGGAGGACTTGTCTGTGACTTACAGAGGGAGAGGTAGGAGGACTTGTCTGTGACTTACAGAGGGAGAGGTAGGAGGACTTGTCTGTGACTTACAGAGGGAGAGGTAGGAGGACTTGTATATGACTTACAGATGGAGAGGTAGGAGGACTTGTCTGTGACTTACAGAGGGAGAGGTAGGAGGACTTGTCTGTGACTTACAGAGGGAGAGGTAGGAGGACTTGTCTGTGACTTACAGAGGGAGAGGTAGGATGACTTGTATATGACATACAGAGGGAGAGGTAGGAAGACTTGTCTGTGACTTACAGAGGGAGAGGTAGGAGGACTTGTCTGTGACTTACAGAGGGAGAGGTAGGATGACTTGTCTGTGACTTACAGAGGGAGAGGTAGGATGACTTGTCTGTGACTTACAGAGGGAGAGGTAGGATGACTTGTCTGTGACTTACAGAGGGAGAGGTAGGAGGACTTGTCTGTGACTTACAGAGGGAGAGGTAGGAGGACTTGTCTGTGACTTACAGAGGGAGAGGTAGGAGGACTTGTCTGTGACTTACAGAGGGAGAGGTAGGAGGACTTGTCTGTGACTTACAGAGGGAGAGGTAGGAGGACTTGTCTGTGACTTACAGAGGGAGAGGTAGGAGGACTTGTCTGTGACTTACAGGCAGTGTGCGGCTCCCATGCAGGGTGCTAATGGCAGCCTGAGCTTCAGCATGTCCCTGGTACTTCACAAACGCACAACCTTTACTGGTGCCGTCTGGCCCCCGTAGTACAGTACACTCGTCTATAGTGCCAAAGGGCTCAAACAGCCTCTTGACGTCTTCATCACTCTGCTGTTTACCCAGCATGCCCACAAACAACTTCCTGTCTTCTGGAAGAGGGGCACACCAGGAGGAGAGGGGGAGGAGGGAGAGAGGGAGGAAGGGAAGAGAGGGAGGAGAAAAGGAGAGGAGTTAGATAGCTTTGATACTAGAGTTAGATACTTCTCCTACATACTCAGTTCATAAAACATATCATGGTGCTCTCATTGAATCTCATTCTGTTCTAGCAGGCCAGTGATGGGAGAAAAAGACATGTTGCGATACTGCTACCAACCACCAGGGTGCAGTATAAACTTATACATTAGATATAGATTACATTTGGGAGTAGAGGAGCAACAGAGATCACAGTAGAGATCACTAAGAATGTAGGTGTGTGTCTTTGGGGCTTACTTTACAGTGCGTGTCAGCAGATACAGATTAACAGCAAGAGTTGCACTTGGGAGAAGGAGAGTCACATTGAAGACTTGACTCTCCAAATTCAATTAGTGAAAAATCCTCATCTAAATTTGTGGTTGACCTCAACCCTGCTGTAGATACAGATTGAAATGGGTAACTTCTGTAGAATTGGACAGGTGTGTCATTATAATGTAAGATGGCGTGTACTATAATTAGTGAAGAAGCGTGTTCATTTGTGTGTGAGGCAGGTGTGTGATGTGTGTGTGATGTGATGTGATGTGTGTCTTACCTCCTCTCCCCTCACTGTCGGCTGGTTTTACCTGGATGGGTCGGTTCATCTGGAATACAGACAAGAAGGAGATCAATACACATGATCAACATACAGTATGATCAACATATGATTAAGATACTGTATGATCAACATATAGTATGATCAATACACATGATCAACATACAGTATGATCAATACATGATCAACATACAGTATGATCAATACACATGGTCAACATACAGTATGATCAATACACATAATCAACATACAGTATGATCAACATATGATTAAGATACTGTATGATCAACATATAGTATGATCAATACACATGATCAACATACAGTATGATCAATACATGATCAACATACAGTATGATCAATACACATGATCAACATACAGTATGATCAATACATGATCAACATACAGTATGATCAATACACATGATCAACA
>NC_056431.1:4104448-4109448 GCF_018296145.1 Oncorhynchus tshawytscha
GGGATGCTGGAGGGATGGTGAAGAGAGAGATAAGAAGAGAGAAAGAAGTGGGGGATGCTGGAGGGATGGTGAAGAGAGATATAAGAAGAGAGAGAGAGAGAGAGGTGGGGGATGCTGGAGGGATGGTGAAGAGAGATATAAGAAGAGAGAGAGAGAGGTGGGGGATGCTGGAGGGATGGTGAAGAGAGATATAAGAAGAGAGAGAGAGAGGTGGGGGATGCTGGAGGGATGGTGAAGAGAGATATAAGAAGAGAGAGAGAGGTGGGGGATGCTGGAGGGATGGTGAAGAGAGATATAAGAAGAGAGAGAGAGAGAGAGAGAGAGAGAGAGGTGGGGGATGCTGGGGGATGGGCAAAGAGAGAGATAATAAGAGAGAAAGAGAAGTGGGGGATGCTGGAGGGATGGTGAAGAGAGAGAGAGGTGGGGGATGCTGGAGGGATGGTGAAGAGAGATATAAGAAGAGAGAGAGAGGTGGGGGATGCTGGAGGGATGGTGAAGAGAGATATAAGAAGAGAGAGAGAGAGGTGGGGGATGCTGGGGGATGGGCGAAGAGAGAGATAATAAGAGAGAAAGAGAAGTGGGGGATGCTGGAGGATGGTGAAGAGAGAGAGAGGTGGGGGATGCTGGAGGGATGGGCGAAGAGAGAGATAATAAGAGAGAAAGAGAAGTGGGGGATGCTGGAGTGATGGGTGAAGAGGGATAAGACAGAGACAGGTGGGGGGATGCTGGAGGGATGGGTGAAGAGAGAGATAAGAATAGAGAGAGAGAGGTGGGGGATGCTGGAGGGATGGGTGAAGAGAGATAAGACAGAGACAGGTGGGGGATGCTGGAGGGATGGGTGAAGAGAGAGATAAGAAGAGAGAGAGAGAGAGGTGGGGGATGCTGGAGGGATGGGTGAAGAGAGAGAGAGAGAGGTGGGGGATGCTGGAGGGATGAATGAAGAGAGAGAGAGGGGGGGGATGCTGGAGGGATGGGTGAATAGAGAGATAAGAAGAGAAAGAGAGAGAGGGAGAGAGGGAGGGAGAGTGGGAGTGAGAGAGAGTAGGGGAGAGGGAGAGGGAGAGAGAGAGAGGAGAGATAGGGGGAGGGAGAGAGAGAGAGATAGGGGGAGGGAGAGAGAGAGAGGGAGAGAGAGAGAGAGAGAGAGAGAGAGAGAGAGAGAGAGAGAGAGAGAGAGAGAGAGAGAGAGGGGAGGGAGAGCGATAGGAGAGAGAGAGGGGGAGGGAGAGCGATAGGGAGAGAGCGAGAGAGGGGGGAGGGAGAGCGATAGGGAGAGAGAGAGAGAGAGAGGGGGAGGGAGAGCGATAGAGAGAGAGAGAGAGAGAGAGGGGGAGGGAGAGCAATAGGGAGAGTGAGAGAGAGGGGGAGGGAGAGCGATAGGGAGAGAGAGTGAGGGAGAGTGAGAGAGAGTGAGAGAGAGAGAGAGAGAGAGAGAGAGAGAGAGGGGGTGGGAGAGCGATAGGGAGAGAGAGAGAGGGAGGTCTTGGTGGTGTGTTCAGTCAGTGTAATGAAAGAGTACATTAAATAGAAGAGATCAGAGACAGACTGATCCATACCACTGATTGATCTGCTCTTAGCTGTCACCACCAGACTTTATTGATCTGAGACAAAGCTATCACTCACACACACACAAACATAGACCTACATATGCACACACACGTGACTGCTATTGACTAGTGTTAGCTGGACACACATGACACACAGACAACACAAACACAAACACATCCCATCATAATTCATCATCTAGCCATCCTTCCCTATATCCCCAGTGTCTGTCTGGCCAGTCATCAATCAGGCCTGTCTTGTTCATTGATCTCTCAGTGTGTAATTAGGCTGCTGGACCAGGATTTGATCTCTCAGTGTGTAATTAGACTGCTGGACCAGGATTTGATCTCTCAGTGTGTAATTAGACTGCTGGACCAGGATTTGATCTCTCAGTGTGTAATTAGACTGCTGGACCAGGATTTGATCTCTCAGTGTGTAATTAGACTGCTGGACCAGGATTTGATCTCTCAGTGTGTAATTAGGCTGCTGGACCAGGATGTGTCCACTCTAACCCATCTCTCTGTCCCTCTCTCTATGCATCCATCCATCCATCTATCCATCCATCCATCCACTCCTTAATCCATCCCCCCATATGCCTTGCCCTCTCGTTGTGTATTGTAACTGTGTACCGGTGTGTGTGTGTGTGTGTGTGTGTGTGCGTGCGTGTGTGCGTGTGTGTGTGTGTGTGTGTGTGTGTGTGTGTGTGCGTGTGTGTGTGTGTGTGTACACATAGCTATGTACAGTGCCTTGCGAAAGTATTCGGCCCCCTTGAACTTTGCGACCTTTTGCCACATTTCAGGCTTCAAACATAAAGATATAAAACTGTATTTTTTTGTGAAGAATCAACAACAAGTGGGACACAATCATGAAGTGGAACGACATTTATTGGATATTTCAAACTTTTTTAACAAATCAACAACTGAAAAATTGGGCGTGCAAAATTATTCAGCCCCTTTACTTTCAGTGCAGCCAACTCTTTCCAGAAGTTCAGTGAGGATCTCTGAATGATCCAATGTTGACCTAAATGACTAATGATGATAAATACAATCCACCTGTGTGTAATCAAGTCTCCGTATAAATGCACCTGCACTGTGATAGTCTCAGAGGTCCGTTAAAAGCGCAGAGAGCATCATGAAGAACAAGGAACACACCAGGCAGGTCCGAGATACTGTTGTGAAGAAGTTTAAAGCCGGATTTGGATACAAAAAGATTTCCCAAGCTTTAAACATCCCAAGGAGCACTGTGCAAGCGATAATATTGAAATGGACGGAGTATCAGACCACTGCAAATCTACCAAGACCAGGCCGTCCTTCTAAACTTTCAGCTCATACAAGGAGAAGACTGATCAGAGATGCAGCCAAGAGGCCCATGATCACTCTGGATGAACTGCAGAGATCTACAGCTGAGGTGGGAGACTCTGTCCATAGGACAACAATCAGTTGTATATTGCACAAATCTGGCCTTTATGGAAGAGTGGCAAGAAGAAAGCCATTTCTTAAAGATATCCATAAAAAGTGTTGTTTAAAGTTTGCCACAAGCCACCTGGGAGACACACCAAACATGTGGAAGAAGGTGCTCTGGTCAGATGAAACCAAAATTGAACTTTTTGGCAACAATGCAAAATGTTATGTTTGGCGTAAAAGCAACACAGCTCATCACCCTGAATACACCATCCCCACTGTCAAACATGGTGGTGGCAGCATCATGGTTTGGGCCTGCTTTTCTTCAGCAGATGGTGGTTAAAATTGATGGGAAGATGGATGGAGCCAAATACAGGACCATTCTGGAAGAAAACCTGATGGAGTCTGCAAAAGACCTGAGACTGGGACGGAGATTTGTCTTCCAACAAGACAATGATCCAAAACATAAAGCAAAATCTACAATGGAATGGTTCAAAAATAAACATATCCAGGTGTTAGAATGGCCAAGTCAAAGTCCAGACCTGAATCCAATCGAGAATCTGTGGAAAGAACTGAAAACTGCTGTTCACAAATGCTCTCCATCCAACCTCACTGAGCTCGAGCTGTTTTGCAAGGAGGAATGGGAAAAATTTTCAGTCTCTCGATGTGCAAAACTGATAGAGACATACCCCAAGCGACTTACAGCTGTAATCGCAGCAAAAGGTGGCGCTACAAAGTATTAACTTAAGGGGGCTGAATAATTTTGCACACCCAATTTTTCAGTTTTTGATTTGTTAAAAAAGTTTGTAATATCCAATAAATGTCGTTCCACTTCATGATTGTGTCCCACTTGTTGTCGATTCTTCACAAAAAATACAGTTTTATATCTTTATGTTTGAAGCCTGAAATGTGGCAAAAGGTCGCAAAGTTCAAGGGGGCCGAATACTTTCGCAAGGCACTGTATGTGTCTGACAGCAGGTAGAGAAGGAAAGAATCTTCATAAGAGAGAGAGAGAATATAAAGAGAAACAGATACATTGATGTGTGTATTTGAGTAATTCTCTGTAATTCAGGGCTCTTCTGTAACAGTGACCTTGGTCTCAGTAGGACTTCCTGGTCAAATAAAGGTTAAATAGAGAGCGATGGGCAGGCGAGAGGTAGAGGTTTCTACAACACAATGGCACTTCACATTGGCATGGCAACTGGCTTGTTGTCATGGCAATCCCATGACAACACGCTCGGCAGGTAAACAAGGATGCCAGTTGCCAGGGGTGACGGCTGTGCTCTTGGAATAAACAAAGAAAGAGGAAGAGGTGGAGGAGGATGAGGGAGAAAAGGAGAGGGAGAGGTAAAGAGGTAAAAATAAAGAGGGGAAGATTAGCAGGGAGGGAACAGATGGATAGAAAGACTGAGGAAAGAACTGCATGAGGATCACTGAATAGAGAGAAAGCGAAGGAGGGAGGACAATAGTAGTCAGTGGGGAAGGGGGAGGGAGAGGAGAGGAGAGGAGAGGAGAGGAGAGGAGAGGAGAGGAGAGGAGAGGAGAGGAGAGGAGAGGAGAGGAGAGGAGAGGAGAGAGAGGAGAGGAGAGAGAGGAGAGGAGAGGAGAGGGGAGGGGAGGGGAGGAGAGCCCTGTGACTGACCCAAAATTAAGGAAAGCTTTGACTATGTACAGACTCAGTGAGCATAGCCTTGCTATTGAGAAAGGCCGCCGTAGGCAGACATGACTCTCAAGAGAAGCTATGTGCTCACTGCCCACAAAATGAGGTGGAAACTGAGCTGCACTTCCTAACCTCCTGCCCAATGTATGACCATATTAGAGAGGCATATTTCCCTTAGATTACACAGATCCACAAAGAATTCAAAAACAAATCCAATTTTGAAAAACTCCCATATCTACTGGGTGAAATTCCACAGTGTGCCATCACAGCAGCAAGATTTGTGACCTGTTGCCACGAGAAAAGGGCAACCAGTGAAGAACACACACCATTGTAAATACAACCCATATTTATGCTTATTTATTTTATCTTGTGTCCTTTAACCATTTGTACATTGT
>NC_056431.1:4111948-4131948 GCF_018296145.1 Oncorhynchus tshawytscha
GAGGGAGAGGGAGAGGGAGAGGAGTGGAGAGGGAGCAGGAGAGGAGAAGGAGAGGGAGCGGGAGAGGAGAAGGAGAGGGAGAGGGAGCAGGAGAGGAGAAGGAGAGGGAGAGGGAGAGGAGAAGGAGAGGGAGAGGGAGCAGGAGAGGAGAAGGAGAGGGAGAGGGAGCGGGAGAGGAGAAGGAGAGGGAGGGAGAGGAGAAGAGAGGGAGAGGAGAGGGAGAGGGAGAGGAGAAGGAGAGGGAGAGGGAGAGGGAGAGGAGAAGGAGAGGGAGCGGGAGAGGAGAAGGAGAGGGAGAGGGAGAGGGAGAGGGAGAGGAGAAGGAGAGGGAGCGGGAGAGGAGAAGGAGAGGGAGAGGGAGCGGGAGAGGAGTGGAGAAGTGAGGGAGAGGGAGTGAGGGAGAGGGGAGGGGGTTGAGTCTATACAGTATAGTACTTTAAATTCCCTTGAGCTGGAGAATGTTCCTGCTTCAGTGGCCTGACTCCCTCTACCACATTACACCCCTCTCTCTTCCCTTTACACTGTAAAAACACACATCTAGTTGTTTCAACTCATTATTAGTACTGGTTCCACAGCCTTTTTTTGGTTTACATTTTTTCAGCCAAAGTGTTACCTGAACTTAACATTTTTAATTGCGCCAAACTTATATCTCCAACATGAAAAAACGTGTTTGCTAAAATAAAAAATATATTTCACCTTTATTTAACCAGGTAGGCCAGTTGAGAACAAGTTCTCATTTACAACTGCGACCTGGCCAAGATAAAGCAAAGCATTGCCCCATTAAACAACACTGAGTTTCACATGGAATAAACATACAGTCAATAACACAATAGAGGGGCCTCCCGGGTGGTGCAGTGGTTAAGGGTGCTGTACTGCAGCGCCAGCTGTGCCATCAGAGACTCTGGGTTTGCGTCCCTGTTCTGTCGTAACCGACCGCGACCGGGAGGTCCATGGGGCGACTCACAATTGGCCCAGCGTCAGTAGGGATGTCCTTGTCTCATCGCGCACCAGCGACTCCTGTGGCGGGCCGGGCGCAGTGCGCGCTAGCCAAGGTTGCCAGGTGCACGGTGTTTCCTCCGACACATTGGTGCGGCTGGCTTCCGGGTTGGATGCGCACTGTGTTAAGAAGCAGTGCGGCTAGGTTGGGTTGTGTATCGCAGGACGCATGACTTTCAACCTTCGTCTCTCCCGAGCCCGTACGGGAGTTGCAGCGATGAGACAAGATAGTAGCTACTACAACAATTGGACACCACGAAATTGGGGAGAAAAAGGGGTAAAAATTCAAAAAAATAAAAATAATAATAATAATAACACAATAGAAAAAAAGTCTAGTAAGTAAGATTAGGAAGTAAGGCAATAAATAGGCCATAGTGGCGAAATAATTATAATTGAGCAATTTAGCAATTAAACACTGGAGTGATGGAAAGTGCAAATAGATGAATGTGCAAGTAGAGATACTGGGTTGCAAAATAAATAACAATATGGGGATGCGGTAGTTGGGCTATTTACAGATGGGCTGTGTACAGTGCAATGATCTGAAGCTGCTCTGACAGCTGATGTTAAAGTTAGTGAGGGAGATATAAGACTTCAGTGATTTTTGCAATTCGTTCTGGTTATTGGCAGCAGAGAACTGGAAGGAACGGCGGCCAAAGGAGGAGTTGGCTTTGGGGATGACCAGTGAAATACACCTGTTGGAGCGCATGCTACGGGTGGGTGCTGCTATGGGGACCAGTGAGCTGAGATAAGGCAGGGCTTTACCTAGCAGAGACTTATAGATGACCTGGAGCCAGTGGGTTTGGCGACGAATATGAAGCGAGGGCCAGCCAACCACTTTATTTTAAGAATGTGAAATGTCAGAATAATAGTAGACCCTCACACAGACACACATTCACACATACAGACACTCACACAGACACATTCACACATACTGACCCTCACACAGACACACTTTCACACGTACAGACCCTCACACAGACACACATTCACACGTACAGACCCTCACACAGACACACATTCACACGTACAGACCCTCACACAGACACACATTCACACGTACAGACCCTCACACAGACACACATTCACATGTACAGACACACATTCACACATACAGACACTCACACAGACACAAATTCACACGTACAGACCGTCACACAGATACACATTCACACGTACAGACACACAGACGCACATTCACACGTACACACACTCGCACAAACACACATTCACACGTACAGACACTCACGCAGACACACATTCACACATACAGACACTCACACAGACACAAATTCACACGTACAGACCCTCACACAGATACACATTTACACGTACAGACACTCACACAGACACACATTCACACAGACACACATTCACACATACAGACACTCACACAGACACACAGACACACATCCACACGTAGAGACCATCACACAGACACACATTCACACGTACAGACCCTCACACAGACACACATTCACACGTATAGACACACATTCACACGTACAGACCGTCACACAGACACACATTCACACGTACACACACTCACACAGACACACATTCACACGTACAGACACACATTCACACGTACAGACACACACAAACACACAGTTAATCTCACTCCCTGCAGTAATGCAGAGAGGATTTTACTAGGATTAGGGGATATTAAATCCTTGGATTATCCAATCAAATCTTATTCTACCCCCTCCCCCGCCTATGCACAATCATTGGACTGAACCATCACACCACATCATGGGGGGAGTATCTGTGTGAGTGTGAGTGTGAGTGTGAGTGTGACACAAGACACTGAGGTTAAAAAATATGGCAGCCCAAATGATGATGAGATCCAGTCACAAACCAAAACATGAACCACACGCAGACGCACACACCGGAACAGTCCATCCACACAATTTCAGAGATCCATTTTCCTGAGTGCACAAGAAAGAGGAACTATTTTTATCCCTCCCCATCTCTCTATCTAACGTTATTCCTCTCTGTTCCCCCACTCCTCTATTTCCCTCCCTCCCTCCCTTTTCCTCATCGCTCTAACGAGCCTCAGAGACCCCAGCTCCAACGAGCCTCAGAGACCCCAGCTCCAACGAGCCTCAGAGACCCCAGCTCCAACGAGCCTCAGAGACCCCAGCTCCAACGAGCCTCAGAGACCCCAGCTCCAACGAGCCTCAGAGACCCCAGCTCCAACGAGCCTCAGAGATCCCAGCTCTAACGAGCCTCAGAGACCCCAGCTCTAACGAGCCTCAGAGACCCCAGCTCCAACGAGCCTCAGAGACCCCAGCTCTAACAAGCCTCAGAGACCCCAGCTCTAATGAGCCTCAGAGACCCCAGCTCTAACAAGCCTCAGAGATCCCAGCTCTAATGAGCCTCAGAGATCCCAGCTCTAACGAGCCTCAGAGACCCCAGCTCCAACGAGCCTCAGAGACCCCAGCTCCAACGAGCCTCAGAGATCCCAGCTCTAACGAGCCTCAGAGACCCCAGCTCTAACGAGCCTCAGAGACCCCAGCTCCAACGAGCCTCAGAGACCCCAGCTCTAACAAGCCTCAGAGACCCCAGCTCTAATGAGCCTCAGAGACCCCAGCTCTAACAAGCCTCAGAGATCCCAGCTCTAACGAGCCTCAGAGATCCCAGCTCTAACGAGCCTCAGAGATCCCAGCTCTAACGAGCCTCAAAGACCCCAGCTCTAACGAGCCTCAGAGATCCCAGCTCTAACGAGCCTCAGAGACCCCAGCTCTAACAAGCCTCAGAGACCCTAGCTCCAACGAGTCTCAGAGACCCCAGCTCTAACAAGCCTCAGAGACCCCACCGCTATAAGCGCTAATGTCTCATGAGCCCTTATGACACACAAATAACAGGTTTATGAACCCAGCTGGCTGGTTTACTAAATTATAGTAATTCTTCCCAATTTAGGTTTTGGAAGACCACGATGTCGTCTAGTTTTTAATCCAATCTGTTTTCTAAATCTGTCTTATACAGACCAAGGTGATAACAACCATGTTGAAGCATAATGAATTGACAATGACAGCAAGAAAAGAGAGAGCGAGCAAAAGAGAGAAAGAGAGAAAGATAGACAGATAGAGAGATTGAGAAAGAGAGAAATGGGTGGTGTGTTCTCTCCCCATCTCTTTCACACCACGTTAGTCATCATCGTATCCCCCTGGTTACCTAGCAACCGGCCATCTCGCTCTCCTCCGTTGCCGAGCAACGAGGCCTGCAACCATAATGCAACCTCCTGAGCTCCCCATCCCCCTCTATCATCCCTCGCTCGCTCCCTCCCTCTCTCATTCCATTCTTCACACCTGAGAAGTCTGCCCTTCTTCTCCTCTGCTCCATCCTTCATCTGACAGTTAACCCTTCATCAGCCACTCAAACAGAGCATGAATCACCAATGCAGATCACACACACACACACACACACTCATATACACACACACACACACACACACACACTCATATACAGACACACACACACACACACACACACACACACACACACACACACACACACACACACACACACACACACACACACACACATACACACACACACACACACTCATATATACACACACACACACACACACACACACACACACACACACACTCACAGACACACACACACACACACACACACACACACTCATATACACACACACACACACACACACACACACACTCATATACAGACACTCACACACACACACACACACACTCATATACACACACACACACACACACACTCATATATACACACACACACACACACTCATATACAGACACACACACACACACACACATATACACACACATGCATACGCGCTCCCCCTTCATCAGTGTCTCTGTGTGCGTAAAACAGAACTAATCATCCTGTTGATCAGCCAATCTCAGAGTTTTTGTTGACACATATGAAAACATGACTATAGTACCACAGTTCAGTCCTTTCTCTTCATACATACTGCACCTCATCATGTTAGTTCACTCTTTGGGAATACTAGGATGATGTCTAGTATGTTATGACTGTAGTCATTAAAACTCGTTTTTCAACCACTCCACAAATTTCTTGTTAACAAACTATAGTTTTGGCAAGTCGGTTAGACCATCTACTTTGTGCATGACACAAGTAATTTTTCCAACAATTGTTTACAGACAGATTATTTCACTTATAAATCACTGTATCACAATTCCAATGGGTCAGAAGTTTACATACACTAAGTTGACTGTGCCTTTAAACAGCTTGGAAAATTCCAGAAAATGATGGCATGGCTTTAGAAGCTTCTGATAGGCTTATTGACATAATTTGAGTCAATTGGAGATGTACCTGTGGATGTATTTCAAGGCCTACCTTCAAACTCAGTGCCTCTTTGCTTGACATCATGGGAAAATCAAAAGAAATCAGCTAAGACCTCAGAAAAAAAATTATAGACCTCCACAAGTCTGGTTTATCCTTGGGAGCAATTTACAAACGCCTGAAGGTACCACGTTCACCTGTACAAACAATAGTATGCAAGTATTAACACCATGGGACCACGCAGTCGTCATACCGCTCAGGAAAGAGACACGTTCTGTCTCCTAGAGATGAACGTACTTTGGTGCAAAAAGTGCAAATCAATCCCAGAACAACAGCAAAGGACCTTGTGAAGATGTTGGAGGAAAAAGGTACAAAAGTATCTGAATCCACAGTAAAACGAGTCTTATATCAACATAACCTGAAAGGCCACTCAGCAAGGAAGAAGCCACTGCTCCAAAACCGCCATTAAAAAATGCCAGACTACGGTTTGCAACTGGACATGGGGACAAAGATCATACTTTTTGAAGAAATGTCCTCTGGTCTGATGAAGCAAAAATAGAACTGTTTGGCCATAATGACCATCATTATATTTGGAGGAAAAAGGGGGATGCTTGCAAGCCGAAGAACACCATCCCAACTGTGAAGCACGGGGGTGGCAGCATCATGTTGTGGGGGTGCTTTGCTGCAGCAGGGACTGGTGCACTTCACAAAATCGATGGCATCATGAGGTGGGAAAATTATGTGGATATATTGAAGCAACATCTCAAGACATCAGTCAGGAAGTTAAAGCTTGGTCGCAAATGGGTCTTCCAAATGAACAATGCATGAACAATGCATACTTCCAAAGTTGTGGCAAAATGGCTTAAAGGACAACAAAGTCAAGGTATAGGAGTGGCCATCACAAAGCCCTGACCTCAAGCCTACAGAAAATGTGTGAGCAGAACTGAAAAAGCCTGTGTGAGCAAGGAGGCCTACAAACCTGACTCAGTTACGCCAGCTCTGTCAGGAGGAATGGGCCAAAATTCACCCAACTTATTGTGGGAAGCTTGTGGAAGGCTACCCGAAACGTTTGACCCAAGTTGAACAAGTGAAAAGTAATGCCACCAAATACTAATTGAGTGTATGTAAACTTCTGATCCACTGGGAATATGATGAAAGAAATAAAAGCTGAAATAAATCATTCTCTCTACTAATAGTAGAGAGAATGATTTATTTCAGCTTTTATTTCTGACATTTCACATTCTTAAAATAAAGTGGTGATCCTAACTGACCTAAAACAGGGAATTTTTACTAGGATTAAATGTCAGGAATTGTGAAAAACTGAGTTTAAATATATTTGGCTAAGGAGTATGTAAACTTCTGACTTCAACTGTACATACGACTCTACACCATGGAACATGGAACAGCAACGTGACCTCCATCCTATCACTCCACATCATATAATACACATCACCAGCTGAAACAGTGAACAACAACCTTCTAATGGA
Organism: Oncorhynchus tshawytscha; assembly: GCF_018296145.1. Classification (NCBI taxonomy): domain Eukaryota; kingdom Metazoa; phylum Chordata; class Actinopteri; order Salmoniformes; family Salmonidae; genus Oncorhynchus; species Oncorhynchus tshawytscha. The sequence goes on from NC_056431.1 coordinate 4,118,728, forward strand.
GACTGAATGACAGCGGTAATGCTACAGCACATCTCAGTCTAACTGCAGCAGTGCCATAGCAGCTACATACTGAGTGTCATGCTACCAATAATCAGTTACAAACCCAGAATAATGTCTCATTTATGAGGTGGAACACACCTTGTAGCGAATGGGACTTGGCGATAGAGGCTACAGGGTTAGTTAGTTAGTTGGTTAGTTAGTTAGTTGGTTAGTTAGTTAGTTAGCTAGCTAGTTAGTTGGTTAGTTAGTTAGTTAGTTAGACTCCAGAGATGAGCTCCAATGCCAGGTGCTACCCCTCTTTTGGAAAGCAGTTTTTCCCTGGATTAGGGATTAAGCACCCCAGACACGTGCACAGAGAGGCTCAACCAGCGCCCGACCTCCTGCCCTTTTGCTCTCCTATGTGTTTGAATGACTTTTTGTCGCTTTTAGTAGTTTATTTTATTTTAAATGTAACGTTATGAATTGCACATCAAACTAGCTAATTTTATAAACTATTGAATGTCACAAAATTCCCCCGCCCTACTGCTCCAAGAACACACTCGTCTGACTTGCGTGCAGTGGCCACTGGCTACGGGGGCGTGGAGTGGGGAGACTTGAATAGCACTAGGAAGAGTTGGATCTGTCATGTCTCCCACTGTTAGGGACACAGAATGGGGGATTCACCTGCTTGTTAGAAAGAGGCAGATGTCAGAAGCAGGACAACTGCCTGTTTGAAAGAGGCAGATATCAGAAGCAGGACAAACTGCTTGTTAGTAAAATGCAGATATCAGAAGCAGGACAAACTGCTTGTAGGAAGAGGCAGATATCAGAAGCAGGACAAACTGCTTGTAGGAAGAGGCAGATATCAGAAGCAGGACATCTGCTTGTTAGAAAGAGGCAGATATCAGAAGCAGGACATCTGCTTGTTAGAAAGAGATATCAGAAGCAGATATATCAGAAGCAGGACAAACTGCTTGTAGGAAGAGGCAGATATCAGAAGCAGGACATCTTGTTAGAAAGAGGCAGATATCTGAAGCAGGACAAACTGCTTGTTTGAAAGAGGCAGATATCAGAAGCAGGACAAACTGCTTGTAGGAAGAGGCAGATATCAGAAGCAGGACAAACTGCTTGTAGGAAGAGGCAGATATCAGAAGCAGGACATCTGCTTGTTAGAAAGAGGCAGATATCTGAAGCAGGACAAACTGCTTGTTTGAAAGAGGCAGATATCAGAAGCCGGACAAACTGCTTGTTTGAAAGAGGCAGATATCAGAAGCAGGGCAACCTGCTTGTTAGGAAGAGGCAGATATCAGAAGCAGGACAAACTCAAAACCGAGTAAAAACATTTGTTTCGACAGCATAGCGAGCAGATTTAAATCATCATTCGCCATGATCATTTGATAGCCACACTTTTCCCGATGTCCATAATCTCTTGTCTTCCCTAGGCCTAGGAGTCACTAGCACTAGCTTGCTTACGGTGTAAGCAATGGGGGGTGGGCTGCCCATTTTTAATTTTGAGCAGCTGCCCCCCCAAAGGTCTGTGCACAGCCCTGAGCACTCCATTCCCAGACACATCCTTGGAAACCAAGACGTTCCAAACAATAAGATTCAGACTAGCCATGGAAAGTGCTGACATAATAGTGAAGAAGTCAAACTGTAGTGAAGACCATGGTGAAGAAGCTGTGATACACACACAGTGTTGTTCCAGCGTGGTTCAGCCTCAGCCCTTCCAGGACAAGCTGCAGTTAAACCCTGTTTATAAACCCTGTTTAACCCCTCAGACCCAGGGCACAGAGGTCACAGAGGTCACAGAGGTCTGAATCCAGGTGTCATGAATGACCTAAAGGCTTCTCACCAGTTCAGCTCTTTGTAATACCCCCCAAACATTCACTCACTCACACACACACACACACACACACACACACACACACACACACACACACACACACACACACACACACACACACACACACACACACACACACTCACACTCACACTCACACTCACTCTCACTCTCACACTCACACTCACACACACACACACTCCCCCTTCCCCGACACTCATAATGGCAAACTTTTGTTCAGTTCCTTCCTCATCCCCTCTCCCATCCCTGCCCCAGCCACCCCATCCCCCCTCCGCTCCCCCCTCCCCTTCCCAATCTCTCCAAACCTATTCATCCTAAAGATCTCTCCATAGCCCCTCCCTCACCCCATACTGCCTGTTTTCATTCCCCAGATTTCACACACTCCCCCACCCCAGTTGTCTCACTATCCCTGCATCCTGACTGACAGAGAGAGACATCATCTACAGGGAGACCTATATAGCGCTTTGAGCAAAGCTCTAGTTAGATTTAAACCAATCCATTATGTCCGTCAAACAAAGTTTACCAGCCTTATAGAGACAGACTATCCTCAGGGTCAGGACTTTATGGGGCCCTGATTTCATTCAGTCCCAATTTAGTGGTGCTACACACACACACACACACACACACACACACACACACACACACACACACACACACACACACACACACACACACACACACACACACAGCCCCCAGGTGACTTAGAAATAGATGTGTGTGCAGATACACTCAGTCACACGTACACACTCAGTCACACGTACACACTCAGTCACATATAAACACTCCGTCACACCTACACACTCAGTCACACCTACACACTCAGTCACACGTACACACTCAGTCACACCTACACACTCAGTCACACGTACACACTCAGTCACACCTACACACTCACCTCACACTAGAAACCTACACACTCAGTCACACCTACACACTCAGTCACACCTACACACTCAGTCACACGTACACACTCAGTCACACCTACACACTCAGTCACACGTACACACTCAGTCACACCTACACACTCAGTCACACGTACACACTCAGACACACCTTCAAACGCAGTCACACCTACACACTCAGTCACACCTACACACTCAGTCACTCGTACACACTCAGTCACACCTACACACTCAGTCACACGTACACACTCAGTCACACCTACACACTCAGTCACACGTACACACTCAGTCACACCTACACACTCAGTCACACGTACACACTCAGTCACATATAAACTCTCCGTCACACCTACACACTCAGTCACACCTACACACTCAGTCACACGTACACACTCAGTCACACTTACACACTCAGTCACACGTACACACTCAGTCACACGTACACACTCAGTCACATATAAACACTCCGTCACACCTACAGACTCAGTCACACCTACACACTCAGTCACACGTACACACTCAGTCACACCTACACACTCAGTCACACGTACACACTCAGTCACACCTACACACTCAATCACACGTACACACTCAGTCACACCTACACACTCAGACACACCTACACACTCAGACACACCTACACACTCAGTCACACCTACACACTCAGTCACACCTACACACTCAGTCACACCTACACACTCAGTCACACCTACACACTCAGTCACACGTACACACTCAGTCACACCTACACACTCAGTCACACGTACACACTCAGTCACACCTACACACTCAGTCACACGTACACACTCAGACACACCTTCAAACGCAGTCACACCTACACACTCAGTCACACCTACACACTCAGACACATCTACATACTCAGTCACACCTACACACTCAGTCACACCTACACACTCAGACACACCTACACACGCAGTCACACCGACACACACAGTCACACCTACACACTCAGTCACACCTACACACTCAGTCACACCTACACACTCAGTCACACGTACACACTCAGTCACACGTACCCACTCAGTCACACCAACACACTCAGTCACACGTACACACTCAGACACACCTACACACTCAGTCACACGTACACAATCAGTCACACCTACACACTCAGTCACACCTACACACTCAGTCACACGTACACACTCAGTCACACCTACACACTCAGTCACACCTACACACTCAGACACACCTACACACTCAGTCACACCTACACACTCAGTCACACCTACACACTCAGTCACACGTACACACTCAGACACACCTACACACTCAGTCACACCTACACACTCAGTCACACCTACACACTCAGTCACACGTACACACTCAGTCACACCTACACACTAAGTCACACCTACACACTCAGTCACATGTACACACTCAGTCACACCTACACACTCAGTCACACCTACACACTCAGTCACACCTACACACTCAGTCACACGTACACACTCAGTCACACCTACACACTCAGTCACACCTACACACTCAGTCACACGTACACACTCAGTCACATATAAACACTCAGTCACACCTACACACTCAGTCACACCTACACACTCAGTCACACGTACACACTCAGTCACACCTACACACTCAGTCACACGTACACACTCAGTCACACGTACACACTCAGTCACACGTACACACTCAGTCACATATAAACACTCCGTCACACCTACACACTCAGTCACACCTACACACTCAGTCACACGTACACACTCAGTCACACCTACACACTCAGTCACACGTACACACTCAGTCACACGTACACACTCAGTCACATATAAACACTCCGTCACACCTACACACTCAGTCACACCTACACACTCAGTCACACGTACACACTCAGTCACACCTACACACTCAGTCACACGTACACACTCAGTCACACCTACACACTCAGACCCACCTACACTCTCAGTCACACCTACACACTCAGTCACACCTACACACTCAGTCACACCTACACACTCAGTCACACCTACACACTCAGTCACACCTACACACTCAGTCACACCTACACACTCAGTCACACCTACACACTCAGTCACACGTACACACTCAGTCACACCTACACACTCAGTCACACGTACACACTCAGTCACACCTACACACTCAGTCACACCTACACACTCAGACACACCTTCAAACGCAGTCACACCTACACACTCAGTCACACCTACACACTCAGTCACTCGTACACACTCAGTCACACGTACACACTCAGTCACACGTACACACTCAGTCACACCTACACACTCAGTCACACGTACACACTCAGTCACACCTACACACTCAGTCACACGTACACACTCAGTCACATATAAACACTCCGTCACACCTACACACTCAGTCACACCTACACACTCAGTCACACGTACACACTCAGTCACACTTACACACTCAGTCACACGTACACACTCAGTCACACGTACACACTCAGTCACATATAAACACTCCGTCACACCTACACACTCAGTCACACCTACACACTCAGTCACACGTACACACTCAGTCACACCTACACACTCAGTCACACGTACACACTCAGTCACACCTACACACTCAGTCACACGTACACACTCAGTCACACCTACACACTCAGACACACCTACACACTCAGACACACCTACACACTCAGTCACACCTACACACTCAGTCACACCTACACACTCAGTCACACCTACACACTCAGTCACACGTACACACTCAGTCACACGTACACACTCAGTCACACGTACACACTCAGTCACACGTACACACTCAGTCACACGTACACACTCAGACACACCTTCAAACGCAGTCACACCTACACACTCAGTCACACCTACACACTCAGTCACACCTACACACTCAGTCACACGTACACACTCAGTCACACCTACACACTCAGTCACACGTACACACTCAGTCACACGTACACACTCAGTCACACGTACACACTCAGACACACCTTCAAACGCAGTCACACCTACACACTCAGTCACACCTACACACTCAGTCACTCGTACACACTCAGTCACACGTACACACTCAGTCACACGTACACACTCAGTCACACCTACACACTCAGTCACACGTACACACTCAGTCACACCTACACACTCAGTCACACGTACACACTCAGTCACATATAAACACTCCGTCACACCTACACACTCAGTCACACCTACACACTCAGTCACACGTACACACTCAGTCACACTTACACACTCAGTCACACGTACACACTCAGTCACACGTACACACTCAGTCACATATAAACACTCCGTCACACCTACACACTCAGTCACACCTACACACTCAGTCACACGTACACACACAGTCACACCTACACACTCAGTCACACGTACACACTCAGTCACACCTACACACTCAGTCACACGTACACACTCAGTCACACCTACACACTCAGACACACCTACACACTCAGACACACCTACACACTCAGTCACACCTACACACTCAGTCACACCTACACACTCAGTCACACCTACACACTCAGTCACACGTACACACTCAGTCACACGTACACACTCAGTCACACGTACACACTCAGTCACACGTACACACTCAGTCACACGTACACACTCAGACACACCTTCAAACGCAGTCACACCTACACACTCAGTCACACCTACACACTCAGACACATCTACATACTCAGTCACACCTACACACTCAGTCACACCTACACACTCAGACACACCTACACACGCAGTCACACCGACACACACAGTCACACCTACACACTCAGTCACACCTACACACTCAGTCACACCTACACACTCAGTCACATGTACACACTCAGTCACACGTACCCACTCAGTCACACCAACACACTCAGTCACACGTACACACTCAGACACACCTACACACTCAGTCACACGTACACAATCAGTCACACCTACACACTCAGTCACACCTACACACTCAGTCACACGTACACACTCAGTCACACCTACACACTCAGTCACACCTACACACTCAGACACACCTACACACTCAGTCACACCTACACACTCAGTCACACCTACACACTCAGTCACACGTACACACTCAGACACACCTACACACTCAGTCACACCTACACACTCAGTCACACCTACACACTCAGTCACACGTACACACTCAGTCACACCTACACACTAAGTCACACCTACACACTCAGTCACATGTACACACTCAGTCACACCTACACACTCAGTCACACCTACACGCTCAGTCACACCTACACACTCAGTCACACGTACACACTCAGTCACACCTACACACTCAGTCACACGTACACACTCAGTCACACGTACACACTCAGTCACACGTACACACTCAGACACACCTACACACTCAGTCACACGTACACACTCAGTCACACGTACACACTCAGTCACACCTACACACTCAGTCACACGTACACACTCAGTCACACCTACACACTCAGTCACACGTACACACTCAGTCACACGTACACACTCAGTCACACCTACACACTCAGTCACACCTACACACTCAGACACACCTTCAAACGCAGTCACACCTACACACTCAGTCACACCTACACACTCAGTCACATGTACACACTCAGTCACACCTACACACTCAGTCACACGTACACACTCAGTCACACCTACACACTCAGTCACACGTACACACTCAGTCACACCTACACACTCAGTCACACCTACACACTCCCTAGTCCATTTTCCCCTGCTTCCTCTTTTCATACACTCACTCCCTTTATCCTCCATCCTCTTTCTATCCTCCCCTTCACAAACACACACACACACACACGCACACACACACACACGCACACACACACAAACACACACACACACACCTACCCACACACACACCTACCCCCCCACACACACACACACACACACACACACACACACACACACACACACACACACACACACACACACAGCATCATAAGTACACCTGTCCCTCTATCTTCTCCCCTCCCATCCCCAGACACAGAGAAGGTAAAAATAGAGAGATGGAGCGGCGGAGGGATACACATCACAAACCCCACCAGGCAGAGAAAGAGAAAGAAAGAGGGGGAGAGGGAGGGGCAGAAGGAGAGAGGAAGGCAGGGGAGGCTGAAATAGAAAAAGAGAACGAGATAGAGAGAGCGACAGAGAGAGTGAGAGACATTGAGAGAGAGCAAGAGAGAGAGAGAGAGAGAGAGAGAGAGAGAGAGAGAGAGAGAGAGACAAAGAGAGGGAACGAGACAGAGAGAGACATAGAGACATAGAGAGAGAGAGAGAGAGAGAGAGAGAGAGAGAGAAGAGGGACAGAGGGACAGGATAGGTAGATGGATAAATAGATAGATACACTACAGCGTTGGCTGGAGTCGTGTAAAGCTAGCTGTCATTGGATTCTGGAGCAGTGGAAACGCGTTCTCTGGAGTGATGAATCACGCGTCACCATCTGGCAGTCCGACGGACAAATCTAGTTTTAGCGGATGCCTGGAGAACACTACCTGTTCAAATGCATAGTGCCAACTGTAAAGTTTGGTGGAGGAGGAATAATGGTCTTGGGTTGTTTTCATGGTTTGGGCTAGGCCCCTTAGTTCCAGTGGAGGGAAATCTTGACGCTACAGCATACTATGACATTCTAGATGATTCTGTGCTTACAGTACAACTTTGTGGCAACAGTTTGGGGAAGCCCTTTCTGTTTCAGCAGGATAATGCCCCCATATACAAAGCAAGGTCCATACAGAAATGGTTTGTCGAGATCGGTGTGGAAGAACTTGACTGACCCGCACAAAGCCCTGACCTCAACCCCATCGAACACCTTTTGGATGAATAGGAACACCGACCACGAGCCAGGCCTAATCGCCCAACATCAGTGCCTGACCTCACTAATGCTCCTGTGGCTGAATGAAAGCTAGTCCCCGCAGCACTGTTCCAACATCTTGTGGAAAGCCTTCCCAGAAGAGTGGAGGCTGTTATAGCAGCACTGTTCCAACATCTAGTGGAAAGCCTTTTCCAGAAGAGAGGAGGCTGTTATAGCAGCACTGTTCCAACATCTAGTGGAAAGCCTTCCCAGAAGAGTGGAGGCTGTTATGGCAGCAATGTTCCAACATCTAGTGGAAAGCCTTCCCAGAAGAGTGGAGGCTGTTATAGCAGCACTGTTCCAACATCTAGTGGAAAGCCTTCCCAGAAGAGTGGAGGCTGTTATAGCAGCACTGTTCCAACATCTAGTGGAAAGCCTTTTCCAGAAGAGAGGAGGCTGTTATAGCAGCACTGTTCCAACATCTAGTGGAAAGCCTTCCCAGAAGAGTGGAGGCTGTTATGGCAGCACTGTTCCAACATCTAGTGGAAAGCCTTCCCAGAAGAGTGGAGGCTGTTATGGCAGCAATGTTCCAACATCTAGTGGAAAGCCTTCCCAGAAGAGTGGAGGCTGTTATGGCAGCAATGTTCCAACATCTAGTGGAAAGCCTTCCCAGAAGAGTGGAGGCTGTTATGGCAGCAATGTTCCAACATCTAGTGGAAAGCCTTCCCAGAAGAGTGGAGGCTGTTATGGCAGCAATGTTCCAACATCTAGTGGAAAGCCTTCCCAGAAGAGTGGAGGCTGTTATGGCTGCAAGTTCCATATTAACCAGCTCCATATTAATGGCCATGATTTTGGAATGAGATGTTAGACGAGCAGGTGTCCACATACTTTTGGCTGTGTAGTGTAGATAGATAGATAAATGGTGAGGTGGAGAGGAATGTTGTCTGGTGAATGTGCAGCAGTAAGCAGTGTACTATAGTTAGTAAACAGTGTTGCTGACTACATAGATCTGTTAAATTAGCCTGCAAAGCCGTCCGCCTGGATAATTGCTCATCATAGCCTCTCCCCATAGGGAGGCAGCCCGTTAGGCAGCTGAGATGTAGACGCACCGTACACACACACACACACACACACACACACACACACACACACACACACACACACACACACACACACACACACACACACACACACACACACAGAAACGCACGCATCAAATAGCCATTCATAGCAAAGGCATTCAATAGATTCAGCAAAAGCATATGAAAACGACACATACAGACAGACAGTACCACTGCCTGTCTATAGACAGTCTGCTGCTCTTCCCAGAGAGCATCAACACATGACTACAAACACCTGGTAAGCTGTTTATCACACTTTCATTTCATCTAAACCAGGAACTATGGACCACAGCCAGACAGAGAGGGATGTATGTGTGTGTGTGTGTGTGTGCGTGTGTGTGTGTGTGTGTGTGTGTGTGTGTGTGTGTGTGTGTGTGTGTGTGTGTGTGTGTGTGTGTGTGTGTGTGTGTGTGTGTGTGTGTGTGTGTGTGTGTGTTGAAACAGCAGGAGAAGCAGGATGAGCTATGTGGAAGAGGGAGAGTGAGGAGATAGAGAGATATGGACAGAGCCTAGAACAGAAGAGAAAGATGAGGCAGAGAGATAAGGCAGGATATACAGGAAGAGAGAGCCAGGGATGGACAGAGAGTGAGAGAGAGAGATAAAGAGAGCTAGAGATGGAGATGGGAAACTGGAATATTAATCTGCAGGGAATTAAGATGAGTCATTTAGAGAGGGGTGCTGAGAGAGAGGAGGTGAACAGCGAGAGAGGAGGGGTACAGAGAGAGAGGAGTGGTACAGAGAGAGAGGAGGGGTACAGAGAGAGAGGAGGGGTACAGAGAGAGAGGAGGGGTACAGAGAGAGAGGAGGGGTACAGAGAGAGAGAGGGGGGTACACAGAGAGAGGAGAGGTACAGAGAGAGAGGAGGGGTACAGAGAGAGAAGAGGGGTACAGAGAGAGAGGATGGATACAGAGAGTGGGGATGGGTACAGAGAGAGGAGGGGTACAGAGAGAGAAGGGTACAGAGATAGAAGGAGGGGTACAGAGTGAGAGGGGTACAGAGAGAGAAGGAGGGGTACAGAGAGAGAAGGGTACAGAGATAGAAGGAGGGGTACAGAGTGAGAGGGGTACAGAGAGAGAAGGAGGGGTACAGAGAGAGAAGGAGGGGTACAGAGAGAGAAGGACGGCTACAGAGAGAGAGGAGGGGTACAGAGAGAGAAGGAGGGGTACAGAGAGAGAAAGAGGGGTACAGAGAGAGATGGAGAGTTACAGAGAGAGAAAGAGGGGTACAGCGAGAGAAAGAGGGGTACAGCGAGAGAAAGAGGGGTACAGAGAGAGAAAGAGGGGTACAGAGAGAGAAAGAGGGGTACAGAGAGAGATGGAGAGTTACAGAGAGAGAAAGAGGGGTACAGCGAGAGAAAGAGGGGTACAGAGAGAGAAAGAGGGGTACAGAGAGAGAAAGAGGGGTACAGAGAGAGATGGAGAGTTACAGAGAGAGAAAGAGGGGTACAGAGAGAGAAAGAGGGGTACAGAGAGAGAAAGAGGAGTACAGCGAGAGATGGAGAGTTACAGAGAGAGGAGGGGTACAGAGAGAGAGAGGAGGGGTACAGAGAGAGAAAGAGGAATACAGAGAGAGAAAGAGGGGTAGAGAGAAATAGGGAGAGTTACAGAGAGAGGAGGGGTACAGAGAGAGAGAGGGGTACAGAGAGAGAAGGAGGGGTACAGAAAGAGAAGGAGGGGTACAGAGGGAGAAGGAGGGGAACAGAGGGAGAAGGAGGGGTACAGAGGGAGAAGGAGGGGTACAGAGGGAGAAGGAGTGGTACAGAGAGACAAGGAGGGGTACACTTCACTTCCTCCATCTCTCTTACTCTCTCTCTCAGTCCCTCCTCTCTTTCTCTCACTCTCACTCCCTCCATGTCTTGATCTCTCTCACTTCCTCATCTCTCTTTCTCTCTCACTCCCTCCATCTCTCTTTCTCTCTCACTCCCTCCATCTCTCTTTCTCTCTCTCTCACTCCCTCCCTCCATCTCTCATTCTCTCTCTCTCACTCCCTCCATCTCTTGTTCTCTCTCACTTCCTCATCTCTCTTTCTCTCTCACTTCCTCCATCTCTCTTTCTCTCCCACTCCATCTCTCCTACTCTCTCACTCCCTCCATCTCTCCTACTCTCTCACTCCCTCCATCTCTCTTTCTCTCTCTCTTTCTCTCTCACTTCCTCCCTCATTCCTCTCTGTGTTTATACGCTCCCTCTCTATCCACTCTACTTCTCTGTTCCTCCACTTATCTGTTCCTCCACTTCTCTGTTCCTCCACTTCTCTGTTCCTCCACTTCTCTGTCCCTCCACTTCTCTGTTCCTCCACTTCTCTGTTCCTCCACTTCTCTGTTCCTCCACTTCTCTGTTCCTCCACTTCTCTGTTCCTCTACTTCTCTGTTCCTCTACTTCTCTGTTCCTCCACTTCTCTGTTCCTCCACTTCTCTGTTCCTCCACTTCTCTGTTCTTCTACTTCTCTGTTCTTCTACTTCTCTGTTCCTCTACTTCTCTGTTCCTCCACTTCTCTGTTCCTCCACTTCTCTGTCCCTCCACTTCTCTGTTCCTCCACTTCTCTGTTCCTCCACTTCTCTGTTCCTCTACTTCTCTGTTCCTCTACTTCTCTGTTCCTCTACTTCTCTGTTCCTCTACTTCTCTGTTCCTCCACTTCTCTGTTCCACCACTTCTCTGTTCCTCCCCTTCTCTGTTCCTCCACTTCTCTGTTCCTCCACTTCTCTGTTCCTCTACTTCTCTGTTCCTCCACTTCTCTGTTCCTCCACTTCTCTGTTCCTCCACTTCTCAGTTCCTCCACTTCTCTGTCCCTCCACTTCTCTGTTCCTCCACTTCTCTGTTCCTCCACTTCTCAGTTACTCCACTTCTCTGTCACTCCACTTCTCTGTCCCCCCACTTCTCTGTTCATCCACTTCTCTGTCCCTCCACTTCTCTCTTCCTCCACTTCTCTCTTCCTCCACTTCTCTGTCCCCCCACTTCTCTGTTCATCCACTTCTCTGTCCCTCCACTTCTCTCTTCCTCCACTTCTCTGTTCCTCCACTTCTCTGTTCCTCCACTTCTCTGTTCCTCAACTTCTCTGTTCCTCCACTTCTCTGTTCCTCCACTTCTCTGTTCCTCTACTTCTCTGTTCCTCTACTTCTCTGTTCCTCTACTTATCTGTTCCTCTACTTCTCTGTTCCTCCACTTCTCTGTTCCTCTACTTCTTTGTTCCTCCACTTCTCTGTTCCTCCACCTCTCTGTTCCTCCACTTCTCTGTCCCTCCACTTCTCTGTTCCTCCACTTCTCTGTTCCTCTACTTCTCTGTTCCTCCACTTCTCAGTTACTCCACTTCTCTGTCACTCCACTTCTCTGTCCCTCCACTTCTCTGTCCCCCCACTTCTCTGTTCATCAACTTCTCTGTCCCTCCACTTCTCTCTTCCTCCACTTCTCTGTTCCTCCACTTCTCTGTTCCTCCACTTCTCTGTCCCCCCACTTCTCTGTTCCTCAACTTCTCTGTTCCTCCACTTCTCTGTTCCTCCACTTCTCTGTTCCTCTACTTCTCTGTTCCTCTACTTCTCTGTTCCTCTACTTCTCTGTT